>NW_022991320.1:880470-1030962 GCF_902827175.1 Gymnodraco acuticeps | reverse complement strand
ATTTATTTTTTTATTTATTTTATTTATTTATTTATTTATTTATTTTATTATTTTATTTATTTATTTATTTTTATTTATTTATTTTATTATTTTATTATTTTATTATTTTTTATTTATTTTATTTATTTTATTTATTTTATTTATTTTATTTATTTTATTTATTTTATTTATTTTATTTATTTATTTTATTTATCCTTATAGCTTTGTGAAGCACATTGAGATGACGTTGTCTTTAAAGTGTGCTATATAAATCAAATGTATATTATTATTATTAATGTGTGAATTGAGTTGGCAACCAAGATACACATTTCAGAATCTTTAGTTTATTTACCCCTCACTGATAGGTTTCTGTTCAGTTTTAAAATCCAAAGTTAAAACACCTTTTTTGAACTCATTTAACACTGCCCAAAACACTTAAAATGTCTTTGGCATCAAATGGCTTTCCAATGTCTAAAAAGAAAGAAACATTCAATACAGATTGAATCCCGTTTGTTTAAACAACTTTCTTTAAACTAGGTTGTGATGGATTCTAACTGGATGTTGATGTATGTTGTATAAAAACATCTCACGTCTCTCTAAGACATCTCCCGCTGCGACTGCATTGGTGGTCTGTCTCTAGAAGGAGCCTCTGTCCCCTGTGATGATGGCAATTTAAAGCGACAACAAAATGACAATGAAATCTGCTGATTTTCTCCCTTGGGTCTTTGAATCTACGCAATTATTATCGACCTAAATTGTTGTTTTGTGTTGCTTTTTGTGGAATGCCCTTCTCTCCCTCCGTATGCCTCATTATTATACTAGACTTGTATTTCAATTTCTTTGTAAAGTGCTTTGGGACAAAATTTGCTTCGTTGTTTGATTGAACACTGCTGCTGGAATGTATTTAGGAGGAGCATCATTATTACTGTGAGCTAAATGCAAACGTCCACCTCTATAGCTCTCCAACTTCAGCAACTAGAAAGTAGATTTCACACTCTAAAATCACTTCTGAACAACAGAAATAATCCGTGAAGTATTGGGATTAAATGTGGCTTGAGGTCTCTCTATTTTCAGTCTCACTGGGGATATTTACGCTGAAGACTTTTTTTCTCTGTGCTGAAGTTGACTTGACTTTGTACAGCTAGCCTAAAATACACCCATGAGCTGACAGATGTTAGCAGATAGCAGTTGGGGATATCTATAATTCCCTGGCTGTCGCTAAGTGTGATTGAAGACCGTGCCATGGTAGTTCAGAAGCCTTTTTTTAATATGTTTTGGAAGATACTGTTAGAACTTATTTTGTATTATATTCACAAAACTTCAACATTTTTGGATGGGACTTTGAGCTTCTCACAACTACACTGCAGAAAAATAAGTTTACACTGTTTAAAGACGGTACAAGGGTGAATTATCTTATTAGAAACGCCAATGCTTTTGGTAAAATGTATGTTTTATTATTACTATTTTAACTACAGCCATGTTCTTAGTACTTAGGTAAAGATGTTGATTTGCTAGTGTGGCGGTGTGGTGCTCATGTAGAATGCTTGGTTTGCTGACAACGCCACCTGGGGGAGTTTCGCCCCCAGGAAATTACTAAAAACTAAAGTTATACAATTTAATAAAAGGTTCGTTTGAACACCACAGGCAGAGACAGTATAAAGGATATTACAACAATTGTTATTTTATTGGTACATAATTATATTCCTAATAGTACACAATATAATGTTCTAAAAGTTCTCCAGGGAGGAGGGAGAAGGACAGTGCTGGTGCTTACCACGGCGGCAATTAACAAAACGGGGAGGAAGGGGTCAAATCAAAATCACCCGTGACACTGCACACCAAACAAAACGGACACGTGAAGAACACCACCACCAGAGATTGGGTTTGCCGCCTTGAGCCCACAGCACCTGTCCGGCACAAGAGAAACAGTTAAAAATCAGTAAGATTATAAAACTTGGTTGGAGATGAATAAACCCTAAGGGGGGGGGATGATGACCAGCGGTGGGGAGAGTGGTTACGGCGTCCCAACTTTTACAGCTAGGCGCTGCCACAGAGCCACCCAGAGCCCCAGGAAGGGAGAATGTTTATGGCACCCCTGGAAAGAGCCAAACAATCCACGCGGCCACAAAGGAGAAGCGGAGGGGGAGGGAGCAGATTAGTCTCCTCCACTTAAATAGCAGGTGCGCAAAATAGCAGGTGCGCTGGCATGGTGCCAAGCAGCGTCACAGAGGGAGGAGACGTGACGTCCGGTCACACTAGGTAGGCTTATAGCATAAATCAGGTGTTGATATTCCATTGTATAGTCAAAGGCATGTCTGCACACACACATATACACACACAAGTACACACAGTGAGAAATGGATGTCCTGGGGCCGGGTAAGGCCAGAAAGCATCTTGGCATAGAGAGTGCTGGCCAGGTCTGAATACAAGAGTTTTGCTGGAGTAATCCATCTTTATAAAATATACACTTATTGTGACCTTGGTACGGGTACATAGATAAGTCCAAGAGGGCTGCTGAGAAGTTAGGGGGAAAAATAAAACCATCCCTCTGCTCCTTCTTTTCATACATTTCTCACAACGGGAGAAGAGGGGCATCAATTATTTACCCTTGCAGACAAGACCAGTGATAGAGGCAGGGGGATCAGGAAGGGAAGAAAAAGAGTGGCTGAATGATTATCACCAAGAGGGAACAATCAGATAGTGAGCCTTGACCGGAATAAGAGTTCAGTTTAGGTTATAAGAGAGGCAAGATTCAAGACTCACAAGATGTAAGATGTTAGAAAAGACAACAAGTTGATGATGGTCCAGTTTTGTCCTCCAGTTAATCGGTCACACATATACGTCATATGACGTATGCATTGTAAAAGAGAGATTAACATGTTTGTTGTTTATATATTTTTCTACATTGTTTCTTTCAATATGTTGAAATATCAGCAATATCAATAATTTACTGCAAATTGCTGTTTTTGTTAAGGTTGGGGAAAATAGGACCCAAATGCAGATTGAGGAGGGAAGCAGGTTTCAAAATGGAACAAAAGGCGAGCTTTATTCACAAAAAGCTGAAAAAAACAAGAAACCATGAATAGGCAAGGCACGAGGGAGCATCCAAACAAAAAGGGACTGTGACCAACATGAAGGGCGACATGAACGACAAATAATGAATCAACACTGAACACAGGAAGAGACAAGACTAAATACAGGGAGGGGTAATCACGAGACGAGAAACAGCCGGGCAGGGGAGGAGAAACACAACAGGTGAACACAATCAGACAATCAGACACACCAGGGAAACTAACGACAGGGAGGACAGAACAGCAAAATAACCCCAAAACGAGACACACAAAAACTCAAACCCTGACAGTTTTACTAATATGTATAGGGCTGCATGATTAGGTGAAAAATTACGATTATTGGGGAAAATACTTATTTGTTTTCAACATGTTAGTTTGATTTTCCTAAAATAATCAACAACATATTTGTGCTTACTGAGTAAAAATAAATAAATAAAAAGGGTAACAATTGTAGGCTCATATTGTGATTATAATTGCAATTAGATGAATCGTTCAGCCCTGATATATATAGTGAAATGACCTTTATCAGCAAAGACCATTTCAGCCACATCGCGCAGCCCTTTGTCCTACGTCATTTTCTTTAATCCTTACAAATGCCTGTATTTATAAAACGGTACATTAACTTCTACAAGGTCTTTTAGACAAGAAGATTACATTCCAGTCTCGGGCAGGGGTTGCTGGTTTTCCCCGGTCTGCTTTTAGTCACTGCAGTTCTTTCCAGGGGTTTTAAATCGTGTATTTCTCGCTGCTGTAAATACAAAAAGCTTCAAGGAGGTTAATTGGATTGCATTCACAAGCATCAAATTATTTTTTTTATATTCCACTTCACCCAATTTATCGTATTTCACACAACTATTTATCAAGTGTGAAAGTAATTCAGGCACAGACTCTGAACTAATATTGGCAATTAAGTGTTACAATTGTTAATTAAGCACATGATTTCATTTCAAGTGACTTGTTGTAAATGGAAGGGCATTTCAAAATGTTCCACGCACACTGTCAACACCTGTTTGTGAGTGAGACTATTATACTTCTCTGATGTATTGTAAAAGATGGTTTGCATGTTTGTAACATGTTTTAAAGTAACTGCAGAAAAGCACATACAACTATGACTGTGTATATGAATGTACCTTCATTTGTAGGGCTTTTATACTAATTTAAAACCTTAACTTTGGTTGTTTGCCAAAGGACACAAATGGTAAATCATGAACTGTACATACTCACTCTAATCATATTTTAGCAGCCAATCCTGCTTAATTCCAAATGGTGTCAGCCTGCACCTGTTGGCGCTGCTTAAACACACTTAGGGTGCTCCACCTCGTTGCTTTTGATTAAGGTCCTTAGGTTGAGAAAATGTCATGTGCACCCCACAAGGTGGCTCGTGGGGCTCCATTTCAACAATTAATTCTCACTGTGCTTATGACAGTGACAAAATACCCACCGACCAGACTAATAACTCCAAGCCCATTTGGAATGGAAATAGGCTCCCTCCTCATCCGTTAAGAGAGAAAAATGACTCCTTGTTGGCAGCATGGGGTAGCGTTTCTTTACTCCCCTTCTTCCACCCCCATGGAGCAAGGTCTTTGAAAAATTGGGCTATGTGACAGAATATATAATTCTCTTGGAAACCTTGGTTTCTCAGATGGCTCATGAGACCAGTTCTGGCTTCTACAGGGGCTCTGAGGAGGGGACTCAGCAAAGACGTTGTGATGGTAGTATGACATTACCACCAGTAAGTGTGGATAATTCACCTATAAGGTTGCCTGTCACCTCAACTGTTGATTGATGTCCCTCATCTTCTCTTTGGACATCATAAATCTCATCTGCAAAGTGACACGTCTGCATTCGCTGGAAACAATGACATGAAAGGCTGCACAAAGCAACCCTGTATCTGACTGTATATCAAACAGTGTGAAAACAGGCAGCAATAATGTGCCTGTTTTGAACGGTTATGAGAGATGTTATCCTGGTTCTGACTCCTGGCTGTTTCTCCAATTTCCCCTCTCTGTCTATATTTCATTGAACTACCAACCTGAGTCTTCCTATTGCTACTTTCCCAGCACCATATATAAGCTACGTATATATGCCAACGCAAGACAGTTTTATTGCCAGGTTTAGATATGGTAAATACAAATAAACCTGGTTGAGATTTCAGTATTCATTCCAGCAATTTGTTTACTGGTGTTCTTCATAGTGACAAACTCACTGACACACCACATCGGCCATCCCGATATCATTACAGCATGTCAAGTGTGCAGAGGATCCAAATCACACATAAGTTACAGTACATCCTGTATACACAAGGTCTATGAGGCAAACTAGAAATGCAAAAATAAAGTATTTTTCCAATATGACCATATATCATTTTCTATGTTCTTGAGTGTAGGTGTTTTGAATCCACACTTTGCTATTTTCGAGCCCAAATGTCAGTACTTTATATTACAAATATTCATGCTACTTCACAAAGACATACCAAACATCTTACACTGTACACAGCTACAGGTCAGTGGCCTGTATGTTGTGTGATCTATTTTGTTATTCTGTCCAAGAGGGTAATTTACTTTTCACTGGACACACAATGCAACTTTTGATATATTTCTTCTCTATTCTAATGCCTCTCTGTGTAATTCATCTTTTATGCTCCTGTGCTCACAAACCCTTTCCAGACGTTGAAATCACCTCTCTCACCTCTCTCGCAACGCACTAAATTCAAATGCCAATCCCAGTGTTGGGACATTCCCAACTGGCCTCCACAGTTACCAAAATGCCACTATATATTCTGCCCCGACTGTCACCTTTCCTCCTCCCCCTGTGATTCCTGTCCACTGGTGACCCCCCTTTCAACACCACTCCACTCCACTCCCACATATCTCTCTACATATCTCTCTCTCTCTACTCTCTCTCTCTCTCTCTCTCTCTCTATCTCTCTCTCTCTTCTCTCTCTCTCTCTCTATCTCTCTCTCTCTCTCTCTCTCTCGCCAGTGAACCCTGAGGAGAGTAGATTTTTCTTTTTCTCGCAGGCACTATCTGTCCCTGGACACGTTATTCCCTCCTCCTGCTGGCGGCCTTGCTAACAGATTGCCAATAAGCCTTTGGTGGCAGGCTCCGCCAACGTATCCCCCCCTTCACCCCCCCCTCGTATGGGCCTCTCTCTGGGGAGGGAGCTCCTGCTTGTCAGTGATCCGACTACCCTATAACCCTCTCCTCTTTTCCTCTTCCTGTCACACTTTTCCCACCCTCCTGCGTTCAGGCCGCTTCCATCACAGGTGCAGGTGTTCCTCTCACGAGCAAACGTACACATGGCAATGCATGCTTGACTGCACACGTGGACGGACACACAAGCATACACAGTCAATAAAGGTAACACACAAAGTTTTTGCACAACATGCACTCGCACACTTTTAAGTATTTATGTCTCGCTCTTTGTCTTCAACACAGAACGCTCCTTTTTGGTTCTTTTTTTGGACTATATCATATATTTATGATTGATAATCCACCAGCAAATGTACAGGATAAAGTGTCAGGAATGACAGGGAAGTACAAAACCTTGGATTGCTATACATGCTGAAATGGTGAGCATATGGCTGAAGTAAAGCTATACCCTGTATGTAAAGAGTTTCTGAGAGGCTTTGTGATATTAAACCATAAATTACCAAAAATGTTCAAAACAACCAAAGGTCTTATTTTCAGAACAGGTTTATGCGTATTAACAAATACAGTTAATATGAAAATGGAGAATAGTCGTTTATTAAATATCATATGTAAACACAAATAAATGTAAATGGTTTTTATTACCTCCAGTAGTGTGTTTGCCAGTTATTTTGAGACATATTATAGCTAATACTTTTGCAAAAGCAGTTCATCTAGCCATTATCTCAAACAAAAGCTTCCCCCCCTCCCCATGACTTCAAATCCAGATATTGATTAAATGGGCTAGAGAGCTCTAGGGTTTGTGATATGACTAAAATGTGCCTTCAGTGTCCTGTAACCTTTCAAGTGTATCTGCCACGCGCTTGCCCTGCAATGATGATTTAATGGCTCAGATTACCCTTTTTCCAGAAAGCCCCAGTGTCAGGCACCCTTGGCTTGGGAGCAAGTGTTGCTACGCTTTGTGTGGAAATATGTGTGTGTGCTCTGGTGTACCAGAGAGAGTCCAAATTGATTTTCTTAGTTTGACAAACTCACAGTACTGGACTTTAGTTTATGAATTGACATTTAGGATGAGAGTTCTTCAATTTTCTTTACTGTTTTGTTTACAAGTGTTTAAATTAAGTGAATTGTGTTTCTTGATGTGGTATGCTGTTCGCAGGGAATTTTAAAAACGGTAGGATTAGACCCATTCTCTGATGAAATTCAATAATTGCTCTGGTTTGTGCCGTCACCAACTCAACAACAACAACAACAAACGTCAACCTGCTGGGATTTCTCTCTATTGCATCAATGATGCCGCCTAGCTTGTGACAGCTACAAAGGTATCAAAGGGCAAGTGCTCATTTATGTTCCGGCAGCAAATCCATTATTTCCTCCTGGTGTGTGATGTTTGTGCGTGTGCGATAGTGTGTGTGTATGTAGGTACATGCATTCATTTATGGATCACTGTACATTTCTTAGTCAATCAAAAGGACAGGTATGCTGCAGGTCTTGGCCTACTTCTGAGGAATATGACTAATTCAATTCATGCTGCCATGTAACAAGCAAAGGGAAAGCAATGAAAAGTTTTCAGGGAACAGCATGTCACTGAAGAAATAAAATGTGGAAAAGGAAATGTCACACCAGGTTATCGTTTTATTTTCTCAAGTGTTATTCTCTTAAGTCCCCTCATTCAACCTGTTACTCATGTACGTCTCCTTTTGTGCCTGTATCAAACTCCACTTCTACCATTTGTTTTTCAGCCAGCCCCTGGCCTCTTTTATACTTGGTGCAATTAACCATAGAAACCTCTGTGATGGCTGTCATTACCTGCATACATGGAAACAGGCCACACTCCCCAAGACACAGTTAAATACTTGCAATAAATGTCACATTTCCTGATATTCCTAAACCATTCTGAAAATATATGCAGTTTCCGCTCACTGTATTAATGTGTGTGTGTGTGTGTGTGTGGTGTGTGTGTGTGTGTGTGTGTGTGTGGTGTGTGTGTGGTGTGGTGTGTGTGTGTGTGTGTGTGTGTGTGTGTGTGTGTACATATGTGTGTTGCAAGGTAGGTTATGGGTAGGAAATAATCAAAAAGGGAATAGAAACCACCAGATTTTGTGTTTAAAAATCTGAAGGTCAAATTCGATCCAATGAACTATAGGTTACGTTACGTAACCCCAGTTCTCAGAGTAACATGAGTGAGATGTCTCACTATGGGATGCGCCTCATCGCGGAGCAAACAGAAGCATCAATCTCATTACGCCAATCCTGATTGGCTGGAGATCTTGACGTCAGCGTCAGGGAAATCACCCCCTATAAGTAGCTTGCGCCACAACGCATGCGCCATTCAAAATAAGCACCTCTTCTCGCTTCACCATAGCAAGGAGGGCCGTCTGGTGAGACATCTCACTTCATGTTACTCTGAGAACTGGGGTTACGTGAGTAACCTATAGTTCTCATTCATAACACTCCGTTCGATGTCTCACTATGGGAAATTGTAGCTCCCGTATTGCCAGACGAGCTTATCTCGAAAATCACCAAACCAACCAGAACTTAACAGGTAGAGCTCTGACTCAACCAGGTGCCCAGCACTGCTTGAGTCACACTGGGAGCAGAACGCCCAGCCTGTTAGGAGGCAGACAAAAGTGAGCGGCGAGGACCAGCTCGCCGCTGCACCAATGTCTTTGATGGGAGACATCCTGGACAGAGTCCAGAATGCAGCCAGACTCTGAGTCGAAAGAGCTCGCGGACCCGAGGGTGCCTGCGAACTCTGACTCGTATGAGCCCCAAAGCAATTGCTTCCACAGACCAGTGGGAGAGCCGTTGCTTAGTAACAGGCTTGCCCTTATAAGGGTTAGCCCAGGACACAAGGGGTTGGTCATTATGACAAAGCACCCTTGATCTGTCCCTGTACGTGCGTGAAGTACGGGCTGGACACGGCAAATCTGGCCGCTGTTCCCCGGAGGAATACAGTGGCGGGGAGGATGCCTTAATGTCAAATGTGGTACCTGAACCAACCGCCTTAAGATAAAGGCAGGGTTGGGCTTCAACCACACTCTGTTTGCCCTGGGGCAAACTGAGTGCATGAAAACTGTACAGATAGTGCACGAGTGCCACTGGCTCGCTTGGCAGCTGCCAGGGTCAGCGTCATGTCACACTGTATGTCCACAGGATGTCGAGTCTGGCCGCAGCGCGTTTGCACACGGCCTGCAGGTCCATACTCAGACAGGGCGAAGCTGGTGTGCTATCGTCTGGGAGAGCAGCCCTCGCTCCAGGCTTTGCAGCCTGAGCCGATGACATGAAGATGTCCTCTTCATGTTCATCCGACTCGGGACAGGAGGAACACCGAGGCGTCCTCTTCGTCCTCGTCGTAGTGAAGCTCGAGGACATCCTCCGCGGGTGAGACCATGGTGAGGTCTAACCGGGAGCCCCAGCTCGGTAAAGCGTGGGGTCCCGTTCCCGCGTGTCTTGCCGCCACCGGGTCCCGGCCTGCCAGGGCGCGGGAATCCGGTTCTGCGGCCATCTCAGATACTGAGCCCCAGACCGACATGGAGAGGGGTTCACTCTCTGTGGCAGATGTCCCCGCGTCTTGACTGCTGGCCGGCAGGTCAGAGGACATGGGGGGTTCCTGCTCCGACAGGCTAGCTTGGCGTGCTAGCCGTCGGCGGAGGCTCTTACGGTGAAGCGGACACAATGTCCGCACGAGCCGGGGTTGTCGATAGCGCCTCGGGCGTGTTCCAGCCCGAGGCAGGACGAGCAGACCTGGTGTGTGTCTGTGCCCGAGATCTTCAACCCGCAGCCGTAGAGTCGAGCCACCGAGTCCCTGACTCCTCTGGTGTGAGGGAGAGGGGCGTCCATCTTGTTCGCCTCGTGGCGTGGAGAGGACCCGCTCTCAACAGGTAGGTTGGGAGAAAAAGAGGTAACCACCCTGTCCTTAATCCGGAGAAAAGGACGGTGTGGGTCTTTTATTCCCGGAGAATACTGACTGGTGTGGCAGTATGCTCCTTTTAATCCTTTCCTCCTCCGTGGGGAAGAGAAAAGAAAAGACTTCCTCGCTACCGTGGTGTCGGTAGTGAGGGAGCAAGCTAACGCTAGCTTGAAAAAAGTCAGACCTAGCTTACTTTCCGGGGAAAGAGAGCGGCGAGGTCGATTTCAACAATAACTAGCGTTAGTAATTACCGTCTTCCTGCGAAGCAGAAGGAGTAGCCGGCAAGCGCCCGTCGACCGAAATGGATATTTGGGTTCAGTCTGTGGACCGTGAAGCTTGTCCGGCTACCATAGAGATGTGCCCTGAAGCGAGAAGAGGTGTTTGAATGGCGCATGCGTTGTGGCGCAAGCTACTTATAGGGGGTGATTTCCCTGACGCTGACGTCAAGATCTCCAGCCAATCAGGATTGGCGTAATGAGATTGATGCTTCTGTTTGCTCCGCGATGAGGCGCATCCCATAGTGAGACATCGAACGGAGTGTTATGAATGAGAACTACAGACAGGAGAAGGGACAATTAAGGGCTTCAACTCAATACAACATTGAATGTTACCACTAAATAGATCTAAGATACTGCACAGATATTGATAGTAAACCTTTGCAGGATTAAACCTGATGTATTGGGCCTTAAGACAAATTAAATACCTTATGTCACCATTATCTGGGTCTGAATTAAACGGATTGAACTGCTGGCTACATGGGGCTTTTGTATTGCATAATGTAGGTTTTCTTATTTGACCTCATGAACTTAATTTCCATGATTTGGATAAAAATATATCATGCTGTATACGGTCCCCCATGCAGGTTACAGGAGATGGAAATGTTTTTTCTTTAGATTTTTAACCGCTATTTACCTCAGAGATGACAGGTATGAAACCACTATTGCTTCTAATCATCTGGATAATGGAAAACCAGCAGGGAGCTCAAAGTCATAATGGAGATTACTGAGAGCCGATCTTTTCTGGAGCTAAAATTATTCAAATTTTAGAGTATCACTTTTCCCTTAATGAACACCAATAAATTCCAACCATTATTGCTCTACACTCTTCTTTATATCCACATGCTTTCAATATTGAAGATGCACGCATTACATATGTTTGTATACCTAAGGAACCCCACATATTGGGTAGATGATTGTTTTATTTATCTAAGCACTCTTTTAAGGATAGTTAGATTTTTTTTTCTCTGCTTCTGTAGTGGCGAGACCTCAAAAAAGGTCAATTTTGATCTCAAACAACATTTCAGTGACATAGACATTGCATGAGGGTGGCCATGGAAAGCCTTATTTGATCGTTTTTTGAATAAAATTGTGCTATTTTCCCCCGACATCACCACACCACCTCCTGAGGCAGCTGAATTCCTTTGCATCTTTTTTTCTTATTCCAGATGATGACCTCGGGAGAGCAGGCAGGATCAGACACCTCCTGCTTCGCTTGCATTTTAGCCCCAGTAGCTCGGTTGTCTTATCCGTTACATTTGTATTGAATGGATTCAAGTTTCTTCATCCCCTCAGGCTCCCGGGGGCACGCCCACTTGCTGGTTTTATGCTGACTGAATGAACATGTAAGATTCCTGACTTGGGCGGGGATGACATGTAGAAACATCTTCACACTCACTGCACTGCATTTAAAAACACATAGCTGCAAGATGCTCACAGACACAATTTGCCACAGGCCCTCTGGTCCTCTGACTGACAGCAGAGGACGATGAGAAGGGGCAGTGGTGAGATATAAAATTGCTGCAGGCAATAGTTTAGATCATAACACTACAGCTACTTCCCAGATCCCAGGGCAGACTCCCTGAGGCCCCACACAATCTCTCCAGTGTGATTGCCCTCCATTTGCAGGAATATCACATGCAAATACGTTCAATACCTCAAATGATTTTCATGTAGCACTTCACCTAGAACTGTGCTTGCATGGAATAAGCTGACAGAATTATCTGGTCTACGTGCAGGAAAGTGTTACATACAGTCCAGCAACTGCTTTAAACTTGGTGAACTTACAGTAACAATTAAGCTTCTTAACTGACTCGCATGATGAGATCCTCTAAATCTTTCGTTGGACGAGAAGCACTTCCTCCTCTCGTTGCTCTTGCCAGCTTCTTGACTAAATCATTACATAATGAGATGGCATATGATCCAATGCACAAGGTGAAGTACTTTGCTCTTGAGCCATTTCTTTCTGGCAGATATTGATGCAGACACTTTGCTTCACATTAACCCCAACCTTCATCCTTACATTACAATGTTAATGGTGGGATAAAGTAAAGACATGAATGAGTTATATTATCCTATAAGCAAGGAACTTTTCTGGCATATTCTATACTGTAGAAATGGCTGTATAGGTAGTGTTAACACGCCATTGCCTTTAGTTGGTTTACAAGAACTCATTTGATATGAAGGATTGTGCCTGCGGTAGGTCTGGTAACGATGCAGAAACTCTCCCCCTCCCCCCAATGCTCACTGCGGTAACCATTACAGTCGACTGACCTTTCTCAGGCTACACTACAGTGTACAGAGATCATTATATCCAGTCCCACAACTAATATAACAACAACAGTTAAAATGTCTCGCTAACGTTTAAGCTTCGGAGTGGCAGGTTTGCTGACGCTTAGAGCACTGAATTTAAATTAATCAACACAGACATGAATAAATGGACCATGATACTGCTTCCCAAACAGGGGTAGCCTACAAACAAATCTACAGTACAACAGCCCTTTCAGCTGCTCAACTAATCTGATCTGGCAGATCAGAGAAGAGGAAAATGGGAAACAAAGTGAATAATCACATTACTAATTTCAACATGACACCAAGACAATGTAGGTGAGAACACAACATAATGTTACAACATAATCCGAGTCCCTGAGACCATGTACTAAACACCAAGATGTACTGCAAATATCAACACTCTTTGTACTATAAAAGACACCATGATTAAGTATTGATACCTATAAATCATATACTATAATAGAAATACAAACCATCAGTCAAGTCTTAGAGTAATATATGTCCTTCATTTAAGGGGACCTATCATGCAAAATGCACTTTTTGATGTCTTTTATACATAAATACGTGTCCCCGGTGTGTCAGGGAACCCACCAAGTGTAAGAAAACAAAACCCTCTCTCTTTTCCTCCTTACCCAAATCTCTAAAAACGGGGGTACAACAGAGCTGATCCAGATTTGCGTCCGATATGACGTAATATCGGAAATGTGGACCCACAGCACTATCAGAAACGTTGCTATCAGAAACAATGCCCGACGTGTTTTGGACGTAATATGGTCTTTGTTTACATTAGCAAGCATCGCTAACACTGAGAGCTAACCTGTACTGGAGAGAGTATGTGTAAAAAAGCAGGAAATAATAAAAGGAACTCACCTTATCTGCCGGTAGCATTCTGAGCAGGCATTAGCTCGACCTCCTCTTTTTCTTTTTTTCAAGCTAAGGACCCTGAACCTGCAGTTCTCTAACAGGCCTGATACAGAGGGATATGAGGGATGTCTAAAATGCATGATCTGTTTGGTATTTTGAGCAAAGCACATCATAGACATGTTTTTTATATATTTTTATATATCTGAGACCCATAATATATGCCTAAAAATAACATAATAGGAGACCTTTAAAACCCTTTTTTTAGCCAATATGTTGTAATATTGTAGAAAATCTGATCTCCCCTTAGAAACATGGTTGCTGAATAAACTTGTTTTGTAATAAAGCATATGCCTGCATAGATAAGTTACATGCAATTCTCTTCATTTACCTTTGTTTTTAACACATCCAGTTACGTCTCTGATCCGTCAGCAGATGCAGTTGTTGACACTGGGCATTCTTAAATTGGGAATTGCCAATGGTATTTTACAGGGGAACCATATATTCATGGTAGCACTGTTCAGTGATTTGCAGTGGATCATAACTGAGCAACAGTCCACTGGTGGGACTCTTCAAGGGGCTGTAGTTTGAACAGCACCCCTCTATTGACCTCTCTTCTAATGATGCACCACTTAATGTTTGGACGTCTGGTACAGTGCATCGTGGCGGTGGATAAATGCCCATTTGACTATCTCTTAACGCTTACTAATTATCCCAAAGGAAGCTATTAAACTGCGGGAAAAAATAGGTACAAGGGCCTATATCTACCAGAGTGGGTAATTACTATACTTAATATTTTCCCAATATCAGACATAGTTGGCAGCACAACCCCTAAGGCAGGCTGAAGCTTTACTCTCATAATAAAACATCAAAATGCGGGGACCATCTATAATGTGCCGAGTTATCATTTCCTTGAACTAGCTTGGCCAGATATGTTGAAAGGCTATAAAAAGGAAAACGTGCTTCCGTTATATTACTTTCAAATAAGCACCTGTACATTGTGCCTCATTTCAGTAATCCATCATAGTGAAGCCCAATTACAGTGCAGGCAACTATGGAAAGAGCTTTGATGAGCTCTTAGCAACCCTCTTGGGATAACGCTCTACATAGAATCTCACACAACTGTTCGTTTGCCTCCTCTCCTTTCCTGAATTAAAGTCATCTTTGTATTCATTTGGCCTGTTGAAAGGTTTTACGCAATCCCAGCCTGCTTAAGGACATTACAGTAGCAGGATGCTTTTCACTCTAACAGTTTCCCTTTTCAGTGTTCAATGCAAGCCATAACACCATTATCACATAATCGAACTGAAGCCAAGTTGAATGGTTGCATGTGAAAAGCAGCGTTTAATGCTGTGTAAAGTTATTGTGTTTTTTCATGACTCCTTGGGATTAACAAAACTCTCCCTGCCAGGTATACAGACATGATGAAACCATGTTTGCTACCTGACAAAGAAGGCTGAAAAGGAAGAACAAGATAAGCCAAGATTCAAGAGGTCACCAATAGATTTCAAAGGGGCTTTTCCAAAGCATTCCCCTTGTGTTAAACGGCTTTAAAAATGCATTTTACAAACCATACTTTAAGCACATACACATGTCTGGAGCAACATATCAAAGGGCATGTCATAATTTCACTACAATTTAAAAATACAGTATTTCATTATGGCACATCATCTCATTAGGTCATGACTATTCACTAAAGAAGAAAGCAGCCATGAGGACAGTATAGATTGAATACCATGTACAAAGTCGTCTTGTGACCTGAAAGAGCAGTCATAACAATGGATAGAGTATAGAGTTCCATTTAAATTAGTTAAATTGATTTACTATTTCCTTAATTATTTGAATTCTTCAGAGGTAGAACACAAAATAATACACCCAACACACACACACACACACACACACACACACACACACACACACACACACACACACACACACACACACACACACACACACACACACACACACACACACACACACACTGAAATTCCTTTCAAACTACTGCGCTGGAGTGTCAAATGCTGAATAGCAACTTATTTCAGGATATCCAACCACATTATTCTCAGGGGTCATCTCGGTTTTTTTTCTCACGTCCCTCAAAGGACCAGGCAATAAAGAGAGTGACCATGGGATAATTCCCCATGTGTACACACATAAGAACATGCGTGCATGTGTGCCCATATCATCTTCTTTCATTTAAAACTGCAAACACTTCAGTGGAGCAAGCCAGATGCAAATGTTTTTCAGCTAATATATTAACTTTATTTTTTAGTCAAAGATCTTGTTTGCAGCAGGTGTTTAGAGGATTGCATAAATCTAGCACACCGATTTCCCTCATGTGGAAAATCTGTATTTAGAATACTGAATCCTGTATATTAAGGTTACCTTGGGACTAAATGTAGAATACATACAAAGGATATATGTAATTTAAAACCAAGAAAACCCTTATTGGTTTTGTATTAATGTTCCTGGGTGTAGGTGCCATAACACTACTTAGCTCAAGTTCATTATTTGTATTATCATTATTATTTACGTCACCTTTATTTGCTTGTTGAGCACTTCCGGTAATTGTCACATGGGTGTGGTTTGGTTTATAAGTCACCTGTTTGATGTTGAGTGCACATGACAGAGGGTGAGCTTGTGCTGTCATTTTTTCTGTTGACCGTTTTGTCCATAGTTACTATGTTTTGATTTTGTTTATTAAATAACCCTAAAACTATATTGCTTCAACATGGACTTTCTTTTCGAAAACGCGTCACAGTTTAAAGCCAAGTTTAGCCTCTCGGCGACTCAAATGTAACTGGGGATTAAGCCGCCACACTGGGTTTTAAAATATGTAAAACCTGTTTATTAAAATAAATCCCATCTTTCAGTGTCAGTTGTTGTTAGGTTGCTATGCGGACTATTCAAATATGCCCTTGAGTCTTATAGCTATTCTTTATGCAATATACATTTTTTTAAAAGGACTAATACATTATAAATTACGTTGGAGATCATTTTTTTACATCGGGCAAATACGTATAGTGTAGTTCCAGTCTTTGCCTGATCTGGTAACTTGTAAATCAACTTTAAAATTTAAAAAAAGATGACCTCAAGTGAATTTAGATCCTGTCAAAAACAACAATACCGTGAAGGATTTGTCAAACACAAGATGAGATGAGTCAGAAGCACTTCTGTACAGTATGTGCGCAATGTTCCAAACAAACAAAATAATTGCTGGTGCCTGTTTATTTTTGGAAATAGATGCAAATGCAAAAAACTGATTGGGATTGCAGTCTTTCTGGGTAAATTATTCCACAAATTAGGATGGGGTTGGGAGTGCAGAAATAAATAAAAAAAATCCCGTTCTGATAAAGCCAACCTTGTCTTAAGCAGTGTTTTTCTCTAAAGTTCTACTAAAACCCTAAATTATTGGGCAAACTTTATTTGGGATTTAAAATGATTAATTATATAACATTTCCATCCATCTTCTCAACATAAAAAAGAGGCTGTCAATTAATTCCTATTTAGATAATGTCACGATCACAGGTACAGATCAGAACCCAATAGCACGACTCAGATACAACCAGTGTATAGCAATGTTCAGTTTATTCAGGTCAGGGACAGGCAGGGTCAAAACCAGGAAATCCGTCAGACAGGCAACCAAAACCAGACAGGGAGCAGGCAGGAACTCGAGATCCGTAAACAGGCAGGCAGGGATCAAAAACCGGGCAGGACAAAAATCTAGGCTAGAGCACAACACTCACTGGAGAGCTTGGCGGAAACGACAAGACAATCTGGCAAAGGACAAGTGATAGTAAGGTGGTATAAATACTAGGGATGCTCCGATCGATCGGTCACCGATCGATATCGGCCGATACTCACTCTCTACCGATCGATCGGTGCTCTCTAAACATGCCGATCGCGAGAGCCGATCGCATGACGTAAAATACATGACACTTTTCTCTGTGTGCGGCAAAACAAGCTCGCCAAAATGGCTTCACCGGTCTGGCATTATTTTAAGGTGTCCGAAAAAGACAGTAAAATAGCGGTATGCAACGTGTGTGAAGCAGAAATCCTGCAGCTCCGCCCGCCGGACAGGTAAGCGCAGCGAAACACACACACAGGGAGAACCAGACCGCAATTCATTTCCTCATATTCCAAACGAGAAATTACGGTAGCAAACATAGCCGCGGGAAGTAGGGGTGCTGGGGGTGCTGCAGCACCCCCTGTTGGCGAGTGGTGTACATTTGAAAAACTGAGTGACCACCTAAATAAAAATGATTAAACTACATAAAAGTTATGATTTTACTTAAAATAAAATTAGCTGTATATAGTAGCATATCATAGTCATAGTATATATTTGTGTATATATCAGGTGGCTTGAATTTATTTTCCCAAAAAATCCGAGTCATCTAGGTCGTAGGTCGTGGGAGAGTGACGTAATTGACGCGACACACACACACACTGCAGAGTGACAACTTTCTAGAATGGCGCAAAAAAGGATTTTGGATTTTTTTCTCCAACAAACAACCCAATAAAAAGAGTGGACCTCCAGCTACTCCTCAGCCCACCACCTCTACAACTAGAGTAATATGACACAGAAGAGACTGACACATCTGACTTTAATGCATGTCCATAGTAACATTTTGGACAATGTGGATGTATCTGCTCTAATGAGGGTCTTCATTAGTGCCACCCCAGAGAGGAAGGCTACATTTGGAGTTTTGTGAAGCCCCAACACAAGGTAAGACGATATGTTTCCTTTAACGCTGCTGCCGTTGTGCAGTGTTTTGCCTTGTCAATCAGTTAAAATTGAATTCATAGTTTTATTAATATTGTAAATAATATTTTCTGACTATTTGTAATGTTATGTACGTAGATTTGTAAGACCCATAGTTAGAATGTGGGCATGTGCAGCTGTTGCTAAGTGATGTAGGTCTATAATGGTTTATTAAGCCTAGTTAAGGCGAGACACCCCAGGTGAATAGGGTAATTTCTCCATTTAATTACCTACAATAAGGCAATTGTTTCTTATATTACAAGTTTTCTGAATATGCAAATTATCCATTATCTCATTACATTTGCGCATATTTTAACACATTTCAGGAACCGAAATCTAAACTTTGGATAAAGCCAGGTTCAAAATTCTCGTTTCATTTTGTAGTCATATTAGCATCTAAGGCTTTTACAGAAGGGATATTGGATATCTCTTTGTATCACTCCATAAATCAGAAAATACTGTCAACAGCCCTAAAATATCAATGTTCGCCATGTTTCTAGGTATAAAATCTTATATAATTCAGGCTATGAATGATCTACGAACAAACCCTTCTGTAAAAGCCTTCATAATATTGATAGGAATATAACTGGAAGGTTTGGTGTATGTAAGTGCAACTGAAGTGGACATTTCGGACTCAGAGTAGGAGAACAAACTCATTTTGAGAAAAAGACCTTTAAAGATTGCAGTGAGGCGCTAGCTAAACCCTCCTGTTCTTTGGATGACAGCTTGCGCATCGACGCACTCCGTGAAGGTATTTCATGTTCGGGGTCATTTGTTTTTTGCATAACCTTGCTTCGTGCAAGTGACAATTGTTGTCGTCTTCTCTGTGAACCTTTTTTTCGCTGTTCTTTTGCCATTTTGAGATTTACATTTCTAGCGGAAAGCTAACCAGGAAGTGTTTTAGCACACCACGTGACGCATCTGAACGAATCACGTTGTCAGAAATTTACACCAGCCAATGAGATTTCGTTTCTTGGTTTAAGACCCTTTTGTGCTTTCACGATTGGTTGCTGATACAAAGGAGATGACCATATTTGGATCCGATGAGATTGTGCAGGAGAGACGGAGCTTTTCCAACGATACCTCTGATCACATGGTGCAAACAGCGATCAAGGTACTTTATGTTACGTTAGAATGCTAACTTTTGGTGAATTTAGGAGAAATATACAGATGCAAATAGACAAACTATAGTAAAATGAACACTTAAATGTGTATGTTGTACGTTTCCTTCCAAAAGCCTGAAAGAAAACATGTTATGGAATCAAAATAGCACAACATCTCAAAATTGACCAGTGCATGAAAAACGATGTTTTTGCCTGCCGTGTCTCGCCTTTAACAAACAATTTATGCGGCTCGTATCGCTGACAGCCGGGCCCGGCCCGCACCGCCTTTTAAAAAAAATGTAAGCGGCTCCATCCCCACTTTTGGCAGCACCCCCTGAGCAAAATGACTTCCCGCGGCTATGGTAGCAAATCACCCGGTTCTTTACGAACTATTAACGGGATACAACCCGGAGGAACCAGGCATGGAGGGAGGTGGCAGAGACAGTGGGTGAAACTGGTACGTTTTCGCCTGTTTGGGGAGTTTATATATATATATTGCTCGCATAAAATCCACACTTAAAGAAACAATAATCAGGCAAACAGAGCAAGGCAAGGCAAGGCAAGGCAAGTTTATTTATATAGCACTTTCCAACACAAGGCAATTCAAAGTGCTTTACAAAAAATGAAAGAGATTAAGAAAATGGCATTAAAAAGAAAAGCTAATAAAATAAACATTAAAAGAAAAAATACATGGATAAAAGTTACAGTGCAATTAAACATTAAAAGAACAAGTACATGGATAAAAGTTACAGTGCAGTCTAAGATATGAATAGTTCAATTAAAAGCAGCGACAAAAAGAAAAGTCTTCAGCCTGGATTTAAAAGTAGTAAGAGTTGCAGCGGAACTGCAGGTTTCTGGGAGTTTGTTCCAGATATTTGGAGCATAATAACTGAACGCTGCTTTACCATGTTTAGTTCTGACTCTGGGGACAGAAAGCTGACCAGTCCCTGAAGACCTGAGAGATCTGGATGGTTCATAATTTAGCAGGAGGTCAGAAATGTATTTTGGGCCTAAACCATTCAGTGCTTTATAAACCAGCAGCAGTATTTTTGAAATCTATTCTTTGACACACAGGAAGCCAGTGTAAAGACTTCAGAACTGGAGTGATGTGATCCACTTTCTTAGTGTTAGTGAGGACTCGAGCAGCAGCGTTCTGAATTAGCTGCAGCTTCCTAATAGATTTTTTAGTGAGACCTGTGAAGACACCATTGCAGTAGTCGAGTCTACTGAAGATAAAAGCATGGACAAGTTTTTCCAAATCCTGCTGTGACATTAGTCTTTTAATCCTAGATATATTCTTTAGGTGATAGTAGGCTGATTTAGTAACAGTTTTAATGTGACTGTTGAAACTCAGGTCAGAGTCCATGACTACACCTAGATTTCTGGCTTTATCTGTTGTTTTGAACATTGCACACTGAAGCTCAGCGCTAACTTTTATACGTTCTGCCTTGGCTCCAAAAACCATTACCTCAGTTTTATCTTTGTTTAATTGGAGAAAGTTCTGACACATCCAGTCATTGATTTGTTCAATGCACTTACTCAGTGTTTGAATTGGAGCATAGTCTCCTGGTGAAATTGTTACGTAAATTTGTGTGTCATCTGCATAGCTATGGTAACTTATTTTGTTGTTCTTCATTATCTGAGCCAGTGGTAGCATGTAGATGTTAAAGAGAAGAGGCCCCAAGATGGAGCCTTGAGGAACCCCACATGTCATATTTGTCAACTCAGATGTGTATTTACCTATAGAAACAAAGTTGTTTCTGTCCTTTAAGTAGGATTCAAACCAATTCAGAACTGTTTCCGAAAGTCCCACCCAGTTCTCCAGTCGGTCTAGTAATATGCTGTGGTCAACAGTGTCAAACGCAGCACTGAGATCTAATAATACTAACACTGAAGTTCTGCCACTGTCTGTGTTTAAGTGGATGTCATTAAAGACCTTTACAAGAGCAGTCTCAGTGCTGTGGTTTGGACGAAAGCCTGACTGGAACACATCAAAACAGTTATTTAAATGCAAGAAATTACTCAACTGTTGAAAAACAACTTTTTCAATGATTTTACCTAGAAATGGGAGGTTTGATATGGGCCTGTAATTGTTCATTACTGAAGCATCTAGATTATTCTTTTTTAAGAGCGGTTTAATGACTGCAGTTTTCAGGGCCTGTGGAAAAATACCTGAGTGAAGAGATTTGTTTACTATATGAAGTAGATCTGAGGCCATGCAAGGCAAAACATCTTTGAAAAATCCTGTTGGAATAATATCAAGGCAGCAAGAGGAGGATTTCAGAAGTTGAATAATGTCCTCTAGGTTTTTATCATTAATCTGATGGAATTGTGTCATGATGTCTGAATTGATGTTAAGTGGAGATAGGGACAACACATTTGCTGTTCCTGATGCAGAGGCACTGACTGCTTGTCTGATTTTCTGAATTTTGTCAGTGAAAAAGGAGGCAAAATCATTGCACGCCCTGGTGGATAGAAATTCAGAGGCTACTGACACTGGGGGGTTAGTTAGTCTGTCGACGGTAGCAAACAAGGCACGTGCGTTGTTTTTGTTTTTGGTAATGATGTCAGAGAAGAACGATTGTCGTGCGTTTTTCAATTCCAAATGATAAAGGCCAAGTCTCTCTTTATAGATTTCAAAGTGAACCTGGAGATTTGTTTTTCGCCACCTGCGTTCAGCTTTTCGACATTCTCTTTTTTCTGTTTTCACGGTCATGGCCTTTCTCCATGGAGATATTTTCTTGCCAGACACTTCCTTTACCTTAGTTGGAGCAATGGCATCTATAACATTTTTAATTTTTGAATTACAATGATCTACTAGCTCATTTACTGAGATGTTGGCAGGGGCAAGTGTGGAAGAGAAATTCTGAGTAAACATTTCCCTAGTATTTTCAGTTAAATATCGCTTTGTGGTTACCTCTTTTTGAACATTTTTGTGAACAGAAATAGAGCTCTCAAAGAAAACACAGGAATGGTCAGAGAGTGCAACATCAGTCACCACAACCTTAGAGATATTCACACCCTTTGAGATAATTAAGTCCAGAGTGTGCCCCTTATTGTGCGTGGGCTCCGTCACATGCTGAGTCAGTCCATAGCTATCAAGAACACAAAACAGTTCTTTAGCCCCTCTGTCCTGGGGGTTGTCAACATGGATGTTAAAATCACCAACAATGACTAGACGGTCAAAGTCAATACACACTATAGACAGCAGTTCAGTAAAGTCATCAAAAAAGCTTGCACAGTATTTGGGTGGTCTATAGATATTTAGGAACAGAGCTCGAGAGGAGCATTTCAGCTGAAGGGCCACATATTCAAAAGAAGCAAAGTTTCCATACGATGTCTTCCTGCATTGAAGGGAATCATTGAACAGAATAGCAACTCCACCCCCTTTCTTATGCATTCTTTCCTGACTCATAAAACTAAAGTTGGGAGGGGTTGATTCGATAAGAACAGCTGCACTGTTATTTTGTTCAATCCAAGTTTCTGTTAAAAACATAAAATCGAGATTGTGCTCAGTGATTAAATCATTGATTAAAAATGTTTTTCCTGCCAAAGACCTGACATTTAATAAAGCTAGTTTAAGTTTGTTAAACACACTATCAGTCATGTTTTTTGTAACAAGCTGTGGCTGACATGGAATCACTGCTAAATTAGATACACTCACACAAACGTTTGAGCGCTTCCTGTTTCTATGATTCACCGCTCTTAATCTATTACCTATCAACACAGATATCGGCAAAGCTACTGGCTGGCAGGGCCCCGACATGTCCTGGAAAGAGTTGAGAGTGCCATACGCCCTTGAGCCTGGACCCATCACATATCAGTAAGAGTTTGTTGTGTTTTGTACACACACATCCTTATCAGGCTTCGGAGACTGCAGAAGCCCCCTCGAAGGGAGGGGAGGTGGTCGACGTAGGCACGGTGATGGAGACGGGCTAGATGGTGCGGGGGTAGAGGACATGTTGCCAGGGGGGGGAGGTGGTTGACGTAGGCGCGGTGATGAGGACGGGGGAGATGGTGCGCGTCTCCGCGGTGATTTTGGTGGGCGTCGTTGAGGAGCGGGGGTAAAGGACATGGTGCCAGCCCTGCGTATCGCCTTCGTTTGGTCTTTGAACTCCAGGAAGGAATCGGTGCCAACCCTCTGTATCTCCTTTGTGTGTTCATCGATCTCCAGGAGGGTGGGCGAGGGTGAAAGGGTGAACGGAGTATCCTCAAAGGCGTTGACAGGGGGGGGGGGGGCAGTGGAGACTCCTCCATGTGTCTCATATGTCTCCCATAATCAGAACATTCCTCAGGCGGGTGCAGTGATAATTCTTCAGGGTTGTCTGCGTGATGTGTTGTGTCTTTCTCGTGTTTTGATTCCTCTTGCCGCTTGTCCTTGGCAGAGGGAACAGATTGATGACGCAGGCAGTTGAATATGTTAGAGATAAACAATTTCACTCCTGACTTGTTCAGGCAAACTCCATTTGCCTTGAAAAGATGTCTGCGATCCCAGAAAAAGTTAAAATTGTCAATAAAATGAACAGAATGGTCAGTACAGGCCGTTGAAAGCCAGGTGTTCAGTGCAAACAATCTGCTGAATCTCTCCACTCCTCTTCTGACTGGCGGTAGAGGGCCACTGATGAACACCTCTGCATTTAGAGAGCTGGCAGTTTCCAACAAACATTTAAAGTCTTCTTTCAGCACTTCTGACTGTTGTTTCATAACATCATTTGTTCCAATGTGCAGTACCACATTCTTCACAATCGGATGTTCAGCCCCAATATGCAGGATCTTCTCAGCCAAGTCAGAGACCACATCCTTGGGAAAACAGAGTACTTTGGTGTTGTTCTTATTACACAGACCTTTTACATCTCTTACAGCAGAGTCACCCACAATCAGAGTTTCAGGCCCAGTCGTTAGCTTTCCCTCTAGCCTTTTACTTTTAGAGTAGCTATTGGTCCTTACCCTGCTGCGTGAAGAGGACAGGTTATCCAGGTCATCAGATCTCCGGTTCTCGGTCAGCGGAGCGTATCTGTTCTGGATTGGCACACTTGGTGGTTTAGGAGGATTGTTTGTAATTCTCCCTTTAGCAGCTGTCCACTGCTGTTTCCTAGTATGAATAGGGGTTGAAGAGGCGCTCTTCCTGGGTGATAACAATGCAGGCCAGCCGGTCGCATCACAGATTTCGGAGCTCTGGGCTCTGCCTGTTATCCGTCCTCCCAAATCCCATGGAAGTGATTTACTCTTAGGCTTTGCACCCAGAGAGTTCCAGGGAGGACTACCACTTGTAGATTTATTACCCGGTACACAGCCCTCCTGTTCCTTGGAATCCTTGTAGCTGCTAACTAGCTGTGAGTTAGCATACCCTTCTCCATTACTTTGCAACACTGGTAAAGTCGTGTAATTCCCACGACATAGTCCATTCAATTCCACGTTAATTTCCAACCGTTGCATTTTCATTTCCAACACAGCCATCTTCTGTATAAGTTTCTGGAAGTCATCTGTAGAGAACGGAGGCATTTTGCTACCAACTAGCTTAAGCTAAATAGCAGTAGCCTACCAGGCTTTAGCTGTTGCTAGGCCACGCTATTGTAAGACTGACGTCGTCGTAAAAATGTTGAAATATGGCTGAAACCCTCCGTCTATTTACGAAGATGAACTGTCCCAGTGATAAGTTAATGTCCAGGAGCCGCTGCTCGAAGTTTTCAGAGAATAAGAATAGGAAAATCAGCATAAAAAGTAAGCAGAGGCAAGAGCAAGCAGAAAAGCGTCTGCACTGTAAGAAAGATAAGGAGCAAGCGATATCTTTGGAGCTAATTTCCTGCCATAACTCCACAAACAAACTAAACAGGTTTTACAAATGCCTCATGATTCACTAACAAACACAAAGTTGTTTGCAAATACAAAACACCATCTACAAACTAATCAGTGTTGGGTGTAACGCGTTACAAAAGTAACGGAGTTACAGTAATATATTATTTTTTGCTGTAACGAAGTAATGTAACGCATTACTAATGAAATGTGGGTAATATATTACCCGTTACAATGCTCAGTAATGCAGTTACAACACATTTTAACCCGAAATGAAATGGTGTTTTGTTTTTTAAGAATGTACTAACATAACGAGACATTCCGACACCAGAGACACATTGTGCGGGTAGATTAGTAAACCTGGTGTGTTTACCCTTCAGGCTTCGCGTCGGGATCTTCGGGGCAGTTGAATGTTATGCACCCTGGCCTCTATTCAAAAAAGAGAACGGAGCGAAAAATACAAACAACAAATTGTGTCAAGTGCGCGTGACCTGCTCCGCTGCGTGTGCATAATTTCCAAAGTGCTTTCCACAGCAGTGACACACATCTATGGATAATCATTTACGAAAATGGTTAAAGCAACCATCACTAAACGCCAGCAACACTGCATCTACTGCAGACAGTAGCAACAGGTCAGATGGGGACATCACGTCACCCTCCGTTGTGGACACTAGCTTACTCCCACCTGACTCGCCGCCCTCGCCCCCGGAGCAGCAGTCTTCGTCGCCCGAAACTACGCCGCCCCTCTGCGGCCCGCAGGTGCCAGGATACCCAACCCAGTCTCATAAAAAAAAAACGTGTAATAGGCCTAACTACGTTGGTCCACAACGTAGGACGTAGTATTTCTACAAAAACGCCTCTGAAATTGTAGGATCCCTACGTTTTTTTTCACCATTCATTCCAATGGCTGGCGTCTATGTCACGTGATCTTCACATTTCTCCCTGCAGAAAAAAAAAACATGGCCGAACTTCGTTTTATTCTCGGTGTAAAATGCCTATTTTAAAGTTAGTTTGGCCATTAAATGCGTTTTGATGTCATTTGATGCGAGAAATATGAGTTGTTATTTCAGATTATGTGTGCAGTGGATGTACATGATCTTTAGTTTGCTAGTTATTACGAAGATTACTTCAGGAAATTGTGTGGTGTTTTCATTGTTACCAGGTGGTTGCTAGGGACGCTGCTATCGATATTATTTATGTTATGTTGTGTAACAGTTTAATGGTGTAATCTTTATTGCTACCCCCTTCCCCGTCAATGTATAGTGTTGGTCCACAGCGCAAACGTATTAGTTTAACAAAATCCGCATCTAAAATTGTGGCATAGATACGTTATTTTCCCCTGTGCAATTCCAGTCTCACATCTCACATCACATCGTTATAAACAAATACCGGAAACAGACCGAAAACACTTTATTCCGAGTGTGCTTGCTTTTCTCTTTGAAAGTCATCACATAACGGCATTGTAATACACGGTTCGGCTGAATTAAATATTACATATCTGCCGTAGTTCTTTATTTATAGAGCCCTGATGAGAAGACTTCTAGACAAATATGAGGAACTGCCGCCAACACTGAACACGTGACATGGATCATAAATATATCGGCCACAACATCTTACATTTCTTTTCACACAATACGTCTCCTTGCAGTATCAACACTAATTCGGCTGACTTTTATATTTGATCCAATTGGTAGATAGGCTGTCTTTACACCATAAAGGTGCACAGCTGATATAAAGAGACACCTAGTGGTTAAAGCATGTTATTGAATTTCATTATTTTTATTATTAGATATTAATAGGATCCCTATAAAGTATATTCATTACTCGTTATTCTCTACTAATAGTTAATTAAAGACTGTATATAATGACTATTTTGCACATCCCTTTCAAGATTTCAAGATTTGCTAAGGTTTATTGACATATTCACAAACGGTGTAGTTATGCAATGATGAAAATCTTTGTGTATACCTCCAGCAATGTTAACTATGTTGAAGCACTTATTTTAACTGATATTATACATAATATTATACTCTTATAAGATGTATGTAGATAGTATAAGAAATGTGCAGAATACGACAGTTTAATGGTGGAGGTACACACATATTGATAGATGTCTTGTAATGCACTGTTGAGGAACCTGCGACCAAAGTGTTTCTTCACCGGCCTTGTCAGGTATTGAACAATCAATAAATAAAGAACACAGAATTATTAAATATAAAACACAGAATTTGTGTGATTATACTAAATGATTTACAAATAAACACCACTGCATATTTACAACTGTTACACATGCTGATGTAACGCAAATGTTTCCAACTTGGGATCAGATGATCGATGGCTACTGCCATATTTGCAAAATGTGCCTCTGAACCTTGACAAGTGCATGTTTTAGGCTCATCAATTAACAACAGGAGGGGTGTTGGAGATTAAAAGGGATATCTGGTCCGCTTTTCAAATCTCCGCGCGTTCCTATGAAGCTGGTTATAATACAGGAAGGAATCCATATCTACAAAGTAACCGTTAACAATAATCTACTTTAATGGCAATATGACAATGCAATACAATCATTACAATACAACATGATATATTACAGTTATATTGTAATGCTTAAGGAGTAATGCCGGCTTACTCCTGCCCTGGTTCGCATACTGCAGAGCTACTTTCACCCGAGGGCAGCATGTGAAGAAGAGGCCGAACGCCAGGGATCCACCGGATATATACCAGAGTAAGAAGGAGGGGTTTGGTGTTAGGTCAGCTGGTCATCTTTTCAGGTCATCTCATTGGGAGACGCAACGCTGGCCAGCAGGAAACCAAACAGGCTCACTTTCCAACAAAAGGTCTCAAGGCCTGCATACCTACACCTCCCCCACAGAGCAATAAAACCCTGTTTACTCCAACCAGCCCAGAATGTTTATAGCCATTTGTAGTCCTTACATTTATGAAAGGATAAAACAGAGAAATCAATATAAAACACAAACACAGGTATTGTTTGAACAGTATTCACTTAACTGCTACTATTGATAAGCACCAGAGAAACCCAAGGGACCTCTCTTAATATCACAAACACGGTAGCTAGATCTAAGTTGAATGCAAATCAGGACATGCTCTCACCTTCCCCCATCTTCCTTTGTCCTCAAAAACACATGTCAACAGGCCCCATATCCAGCTCACAGTTTTACCCAAATTATTCCCATTTTAAGCTTATCCATAGTTTGCTAACATGAATAAATACAAATATAACTCTACAGGGGTCACAGACATAAGACCAGCTGTTAAATAAAGCTCTTCTGACCTGGCTGGCATGTCGGTAATGCTGCCCATTATGGGCACAAGCAATTTTCACCCATTTATTAATTATATGTTTTACATTTGAGTGTTTCCTATCCCCTAAACCTCCAGGGATGTACACAGTTTAATACTGGCCACTTCTTATTATGGGAAATACGAAAACGTCTTTTAAAACTACAACTCCCAGTAGAGACGTGCCATAGAACATGTTGCGAAACACAATAGCCAGCATGTGTAGTTCCAACACATCCTCACTCCCAGGTCGGCCTATGTTGACGTTATGTCAAGTCCCCTGTCGGCTTTTTCCAACGCAAGGGGGGGGGGGGCCTTAGCGTCCATTTTCAACGCAAGGGGGGGGGCCCTTAGCGTCCATTTTCAGCTTTCCGGGATGTCCATATGCTTCTATGGACGCTCATGGAAGCACGGCGTTCGTTTGTGTCGACTGCCCTTAAAGGCAATGTGAGCGTCCATTCTCATTGGATAACGGAGAATTGTACACCCGGAAGTAAGTATTCCCCTTACTGTCGATTGATTTTACAGTGATATCTGCACTACTCATCGACTAAAAAACACCAGATTATCCTTGTTAATTACACAACATTGATTGGTTTAAATTGTGTGCAATGCTTTTGTATTTTTCCCCTTCGATTCGGAGAAACAAATGTTTATTCGGAGTAAAGGATGGCAGAAGACACTACACTACCCAGAATCCCCAGCTATCGTTTGGACTACACCATGTGCTCTGTTTGACAAACCCCGTGATAGTCCTCAAGCTCTGTGATTGGAGAGTGTGCTCCGAGGGTTACGCCGAGCCTCGAACAGCACTTGAAATGGGATGGAATCACGGCAGACTGTCCAAAACTGGATTTGAACGGGACCACCGCATCCCCCCTCCCCCACCCTGTCCCCAGAACTACAAATGCTGGCTATTCTGTTTCGCAACATGTTCTGTATCTATGGCACGTCTCTACTGGGAGTTGTAGTTTTAAAAGACGTTTTCGTATTTCCCATAATAAGAAGTTGCCAGTATTAAACTGTGTACATCCCTGGAGGTTTAGGGGATAGGAAACACTCACATTTAAAACATATAATTAATAAATGGGTGAAAATTGCTTGTGCCCATAATGGGCAGCATTAATATATATACACACATGCCAGCTAAGGTCAGAAGAGCTTTATTTAACAGCTGGTCTTATGTGTGTGACCCCTGTTGTTAATTGATAACATTACATTACATTACATTAATTGATAAGCCTGAAACATGCACTTGTTAAGGTTCAGAGGCACATTTTGCAAATATGGCAGTAGCCATCGATCAGCTTAAGATAAGATATACTTTATTGATCTCAAGTTGGAACATTTGCATTACATCAGCATGTGTAACAGTTAAATATGCAGTGGTGTTTATCTGTAAATCCTTTAGTATAATCACACAAATTCTGTGTTTTATATTCAACAATTCTGTGTTCTTTATTTATTGATTGTTCAATACCTGACAAGGCCGGAGATGAAATATCTACATACATCTTATAAGAGTATAATACATTATGTATAATATCAGTTAAAATAAGTGCTTCAACATAGTTAACATTGCTGGAGGTATGCACAAATATTGATAGATGTCTTGTAATGCACTATTGAGGAACCTGCGACCCAAGTTTTTCATTCAATGCATAACTACACCATAGTTGTGTAGGCCTATATGATATGTCAATAAACCTTAGAAAATCTTGAAATCTTGAAAGGGATGTGCAAAATAGTCATTATATACAGTCTTTAATTAACTATTAGTATAGAATAACGAGTAATGAATATACTTTATAGGGATCCTATTAATATCTAATAATAAAAATAATGAAATTCAATAACATGCTTTAACCACTAGGTGTCCCTTTATATCAGCTGTGCACCTTTATGGTGTAAATACAGCCTATCTACCAATTGGATCAAATATAAAAGTCAGCCGAATTAGTGTTGATACTGCAAGGAGACGTATTGTATGAAAAGAAATGTAAGATGTTGTTTAATGGCTGATATATTTATGATCCACGTCACGTTTTCAGTTCCTCATGTTTGTCTAGAAGTCTTCTCATCAGGGCTATATAAATACAGAACTACGGCAGATATGTAATATTTAATGCAGCCGAACCGTGTATTACCATGCCGTTATGTGATGACTTCCAAAGAGAAAAGCAGCACACTCGGAATAAAGTATTATTGTATTTTTTTTAAATGTTTTCGGTCTGTTTCCGTTATTTGTTAATGACGATGTGCTGTGAGATGTGAGACTGGAATTGCACAGGGGGAAATAATGTAGGCTATCTTTAGATGCGGATTTTGTTAAACTAATATGTTTGCGCTGTGGACCAACACTATACATTGACGGGGAAGGGGGTAGCAATAAAGATAACACCATTAAACAGTTACACAACATAACAGAAATAATATCGATAGCAGCGTCCCTAGCAACCACCTTGGTAACAATGAAAACGTTATGGACGCAATTTCCTGAAGTAATCTTCGTAATAACTAGCAAACTAAAGATCATGTACATCCACTGCACACATCATCTGAAATAACAACTCATATTTCTCGCATCAAATGACATCAGAACGCATTTTAATGGCCAAACTAACTTTAAAATAGGCATTTTCCATCGAGAATAAAACGAAGTTCGGCCATGTTTTTTTTTTCTGCAGGGAGAAATTTGAAGATCACGTGACGTCAAACAGAGCACATGGTGTAGTCCAAACGATAGCTGGGGATTCTGGGTAGTGTAGTGTCTTCTGCCATCCTTTACTCCGAAAACATATTTGTTTCTCCGAATCGAAGGGGAAAAATACAAAAGCATTGCACACAATTTAAACCAATCAATGTTGTGTAATTAACAAGGATAATCTGGTGTTTTTTAGTCGATGAGTAGTGCAGATATCACTGTAAAATCAATCGACAGTAAGGGGAATACTTACTTCCGGGTGTACAATTCTCCGTTATCCAATGAGAATGGACGCTCACATTGCCTTTAAGGGCAGCCGACACAAACGAATGCCGTGCTTCCATGAGCGTCCATTGAAGTATATGGACATCCCGGAAAGCTGAAAATGGACGCTAAGGCCCTCCCCCCTTGCGTTGAAAATGGACGCTAAGGCCCCCCCCCTTGCGTTGGAAAAAGCCGACAGGGGACTTGACATAACGTCAACATAGGCCGACCTGGGAGTGAGGATGTGTTGGTAGTTCTGGGGACGGGGTGAGGGAGGGGGGGACGGGGTGGACTCGTTCAAATCCAGTTTTGGACAGTCTGCCGTGGTTCCATCCCATTTCAAGTGCTGTTCGACGCTCGGCACACTCTCCAATCACAGAGCTTGAGGACTATCACGGGGTTTGTCAAGCGAAGCGGAGAGAATACTTACTTCCGGGTGTAATATTCTGTAAAGCAAATTAGCTGCTCCGACACTTGGTCCTGACGGACTCCAACGTGTGTTATAACTAGGGCTGTCAAGTTAACGTTAATAACGCGTTAACGCAAAAAAAATTAACGCCACTAATTATTTTACCGCGATTAACGCATGTGTATTTTTTTTTCCTCGGCCGCCCCGTAGTTTCAGAGCGCATCGAGTTTAAAATACCATCTACAAGCTGATGCTGACAGCCCCGCTCCTGCCGCCCGCTTGTGGCAGATCACACTTCCACGCTCACCGGCAGGCACCGACTGGCTGTTGGGAGGACCGGGAGGGTGTGTGTATGTGTGGCCCGAGCGAGCGAGAGAGAGACCTTACGTGCATTGTTGTTGTTAGCATCTGGTGGTAGCTAGCTGCGCTAACGGATATGGAGCTGTTTAAAACCTGTTAAACCCCGAGCCTGTTTTTCAGGTTTCAGGCTCGAAAATGACATTCCCAGAACAAATGACCATATCTTCCCTTCTAAAAGGGTTAAATTAATAATCTTTTTTCTCAAAGTAATGATAAACCTGTGAGTTGGATGTAGAAAAGTCAGATTCAATATAGATGTTTTTTATTTTAAAGAAAATTCAGATTGAACATGGTAAAAAACTGTAAATTATAGTGTCCGTCCAAAAAATATTTTGTACTTATAGTGAAAACTAACCTTGGATGATGGGTTAGTAGACTAAAAGCTTTAGGAATCCAAAGTACAACATATAATAAGTACCCTGTATCAAGATTGATGCAAAACAAGTGATATTTGACCTTTTTAGACAGATTTAGCACAAAAAAACCTCTTCTGGGGCCATTTGGGTGGATTTTCCATATCTCTGGCCCACCTTGCTCGATTTTGACATGTGACATCTCTTTCTAACCGTCAGAGCCAATGGAATCGAGGGGAACTCCCACATAGTCCTTATTTGGTCATGTGTGAGACTGCTGCATCGCCGAGACCGGAAGCAGCAGCTAGCTGTGGTGGCTACCATTAGCAGCTAGCATTTACTCTCCGATTTTTACATTAAAATGGAATTATGGATTATAAATTCAATCAGTTTTTTATACATGGACGTTAAGAACCTATGGATTAACAGATTCAGCCGCATTATTTCTCATTTTAATGCCATTGAACACGTACTTTGATCAGATTGACAGCTACTTGTGAGACGATCTCCCTAGAAGCTTCGTAAAGGTACGTGTTGTGATGACTGTATTTGCTTCCCCTGTCGCGAGTCCGGATCACTCAGTGATGATACTATATACCTACATAATCTATGGAGTCTCAGCTTTAATCGGATATATTGTATGTGCAGCTATGATAAATAATAAGGGTACTTTTATCTAGAGTTCTGTGCCAATGTCCGTTAGCATTTTTCGCTCAGGGGTAATTTAGATGCTTCTTGTGAGACTTGTGTTTTGTTTTGGTAAACATGGTTTGTATCGGCAGTTAGCTGAGATTATTTCCGTTAATCTGGTATAACACATTAATAGGTTCTTAAATATTAAGATCCCCTGAGACACAGTATCGTGAAAAAAAAGACCCAGGGTCCCCGCCGGCGGGGACCTTCGGGCTTAACAGGTTAAATGAAAACAGAGGAGCGACATTTCGCCACAACTGCGCCGAGCACTTGACTTTATGCAGGAAGCCAGACAGTGGGACATTGTACGAAAAGTCAGCACACTCAGCACGGATAGTGCGCAACATGATTGCAGCGTCCAGGCAACTCCCGTTCGAGCATAGGCCTATGCCTTGAGTTGCACATAGCGCCAACGATCCATCACACACACACACACACACACACACACACACACACACACACACACACACACACACACACACACACACACACACACACACACACACACACACACACACACACACACACACACACACACACACACCATTTGTATTGTATTATTGTATGAGAGAGGTTCCAGGTTTAATTGAGGCGAATATTTGTAATGTTCAGAGGTTGTTGTGTTTAATATTCATGAGAATATTTGTCATTGTTCAAATGATAATAAACATTAGCATAAAGCATATTTTTCCACTGATATATTGATAACAGTATTAAAAACTTGAAAAATATTCCTCTAAGGTACATTTAGAACAGATAAAAAATGTGCGATTAATTTGCGATTAATCGCGATTAACTATGGACAATCATGCGATTAATCGCGATTAAATATTTTAATCGACTGACAGCCCTAGTTATAAAATAACAGAAATAATATCGATAGCAGCGTCCCTAGCAACCACCTTGGTAACAATGAAAACGTTGTATGGACACAATTTCCTGAAGTAATCTTCGTAATAACTAGCAAACTAAAGATCATGTGCATTGATGCGAGAAATATGAGTTGTTATTTCAGATTATGTGTGCAGTGGACACATAATCTGAAATAACAACTCATATTTCTCGCATCAAATGACATCAAAACGCATTTTAATGGCCAAACTAACTTTAAAATAGGCATTTTACACCGAGAATAAAACAAATGTCGGCCATGTTTTTTTTTTTCTGCAGGAAGAAATCTGAAAATCACGTGACATAGCCATTGGAATGAATGGTGAAAAAAAACGTAGGGATCTTACAATTTCAGAGGCGTTTTTGTAGAAATACTACGTCCTACGTTGTGGACCAACGTAGTTATTACACGTTTTTTTGTGAGACTGGGTTGGGATACCACGGCAAAACAGAGCCTGCCCAGGTATATCTAAACAATTACCCGCCTGTACAGTGGGGTTAGTAGGCGGTCTAAAAATAGACTGGCTAGAATATTAATGTAAAATAGTGCCATATTCTGCCAAGGCCTGGAGAAATGTTGGGTCAAAAATAATGCATACAATAGCACAGATGCCTTCACGAATGGCTACAAAAAGATCTCATATCCCAAGCTTATCAACAAGCTAATGTTGCAGCTGAAATGTTCTCCAGGTCACAAAGTCAACCTCACATGATGATGTGATACCAGTTTTCAAGCACAGTAAATATTCTCTTCCCAGAGTATGGGACCAAAGTGATGATTTAGTACATGGTTTTAATAATACTTTTGCTTTTCAATGTTTGCCATTTCAAACCATGAGCTGGTTCAAATAATATGTGCCTTGATTTACAATATGTTCTCATTTCTTTTATCAGTACAGTTTTGAAGCTTTTGTGCTTTTCTTTGCCATAGTCCACTTTGGACTATATGAAATATTTCAGGATTGCACTTTTAACTCACTTGAAATGTTCTCACTTGCTTGGTTTCAAAACATAACAAATGCCATAATCTGTTCATTGGGGACCATCAATGCTATTTTTCATTGCTGTTGCCGGCCACTATTGCTCATGTAAACCTATCTATTACCCCTGTAATCTCAGAGGCACCCTGAGTCATTTTGTTCTGGAACCGGGCCTGTACACGGCCATATACTAAACAAAATACAGAGCCCATTCCGTGTCCTGTTATTGTTTACTTCCTGGGCTGTCTGCCTTCTTCTGGTGATTTATCTGACGTCCAGTGCTCCGTCTTTTAACATATTTTCCTTTCTCTTTCTGGATCCTCCTTAGCAACCTTCATTATAGTCCTTGACAGTGGTCTGTAGTGTATTAACAACGTGTCACATGTTAAGAATTTACAATCAGAATCGAGTATTCAACTAAAACGTGTAATAAAAGTTGTTAGTAGCCTTAATGGCCTACACAGTTGTTATGCTATACCACATTGCCCTTCACTGGATATATAATGAGCTGCACTACATTTTAGCAATTAAAATATCTAGCCATTCTTTTGCGGTTATTTTGGTGAAAGTAACTAAAAGGTAACTAAAAAGTAGTGTAACTCATTACATTTCAGAGTCAGTAATATTGTAATGTAACTTATTACTTTCAAAAGACAGTAATAAGTAATATGTAATATATTACATTTTGGAAGTAACTTCCAAACCCAACACTGAAACTAATGCATTTAGTTTTGCAAAGGAAAAACGTATCTATCAAACAAACACATAACATTTGTCTAATAAATGATGTTTCAGAGACAAATTCAGCATAGGTTTTACAAGTAGCCTACACAACTTTTTTTTACAAATACAACACTTTTTTTACAAGTACAAAACGTTTTCTTCTCACAGCGGAATATTACTACCAACGGTGTTTCTCAATCTCGAGTAAAGCTGCTGCACAGTGTGAGGTATCTATATATTACTTTGTAAGAGTAAACCCCAGCTCGGTTCAATAACCAGAACCCAGTGAACAAAGATAACAGGACTCATGTTTCCAGTTTACTTGCTGCAAGGAGAATCAGCGAGTGACATGTCATGTCAACTCCTTAACCAACTCTCAGCTAGGAGAGCCAACTCTCCTAGCTGAGAGCCAACTCTCAGCTAGGAGAGCCAACTCTGCTCGCCTTCTCCTTGGCACCCTCTTTTTATTTCAACAAACAGTTACAAATCATGCATGAGGAAGTGTATGTAACCAACGGCTTATTTGTCAATGGGAGTCTTGTGACTCGCAATCATGTGGGTGAGTGTGTGTGTGTGTGTGTGTGTGTGTGTATGGTCCACAGAAAAGAGGAACAGACTATTCTCTGTTCCTCTTTTCTGACTATGGTCTCTTTACAACATAAAATGACAACATATTATGAAAACACATTTATCCTTCAATAAACTCTAACAAGAGCCACTATTTCAAGCATACTACGTCATCGAGTGCCGCCGAAGTACTGTTCCAATCTCGAGCATACTTGGAATTCTACCGAGCCCGGCGTACTTTGTTAGGAGAAATTTCTAGGCTGCACATGTGTAGACTCTGGGTGTTTCTCAATCGCGAGTACGCTTGCTTGGTAGGAGATGTCTTCCGAGAGTCTTGCTTCAGAAGCGAGGCAAGAATACTTCCTGGCATTTGGAAAACAAAGAGTGGAACAGGCTAGCAAGTGTGCAGGTGTGCGTCATATGAGAGGCCCCGCCTTACATTTTTTCGCCACAGATTTGGGGAAAGATGTCAGTGCGCAAAGCATTACATTACATTACATGACATTGCATTTAGCTGACGCTTTTATCCAAAGTGACTTACAATAAGTACATTCGACCAGGAAGACACAACCTTGAAGAAAACAGAATCATATAAGTACATCAGGTTTCATAGAGCCAAACATTTCAAGTGCTACTCAACTGGCTTTAGGTAAGCCAGTCCTTTATTAGTATAAAAGTGCTTCGTTAATAGTTCTAACGCTCGAAGTGGAGTCGAAAGAGATGAGTTTTCAGTTTGCGCCGGAAGATGTGCAAGCTATCTGCCGTCCTGACGCAATGGGGAGCTCATTCCACCATCTTGGAGCCAGGACAGCAAACCCACGTGTTTTCGCCGATGGGAACTTGGGTCCCCCTCGCAGCGAGGGCGCAACGAGTCGTTTGGCTGATGCAGAGCGTAGTGCACGCGCTGGGGTGTACGGTTTAACCATGTCCTGGATGTAGGAAGGGCCAGATCCATTCACAGCATGGTAAGCAAGTACCAGTGTCTTGAAGTGGATTCTAGCAGTTACCGGAAGCCAGTGAAGGGAGCGGAGGAGCGGAGTGGTGTGGGAGAATTTAGAAAGGTTGAAGACCAGACGAGCCGCTGCATTCTGGATGAGCTGCAGAGGTCGGATGGCACATGCAGGTAGACCAGCCAGGAGGGAGTTGCAGTAGTCTAGGCGTGAGATGATGAGAGCCTGGACCAGAACCTGAGTCGCTTTCTGAGTCAGCTGGGGACGTATCTTCCTGACAAAGCATTGTGGGGATTTTAAGACCGCGGAGTCTACACATGTGCAGCCTCGAGATTTCTCCAAACGAAGTACGCCGGGCTCGGTAGAATTCCAAGTATGCTGGACATTGGAACAGTACTTCGGCGGCACTCGATGACGTAGTATGCTTGAAATAGTGGCTCTGGAGCAGCTTTACTCGCGATTGAGAAACTGAGTTATTGTTATTACAACGTGACTTCACTATTATTTAACAACTATTTTTATTGGGTTCTTTTATTTGGGGTTAAGTACATTGTCAAAATAAGTGAGAAATTCAGCTATCATACTGAATACTGTGAATGTATGCAAAAATGTATGGCATATAGCTGTCAAATATAATCAAATGTATTATTATTATTAATGTGTGAATTGAGTTGGCAACCAAGATACACATTTCAGAATCTTTAGTGACTGTTTATTTACCACTCACTGATAGGTCTCTGTTCAGTTTTAAAATCCAAAGTCAAGACACCTTTTTTGAACTCATTTAACGGAGACCTATCATGCTATATTTAAATGATATAGTGTATGACCATACCTATATAAGGTATATTTATACATTTTATTTTTCAAAATACCAAACAGATCATTTTTTAGCCATGCCTCGTTTCGCTCATTTTCGCTCTTTTCCAAGCCTGTCTTTGAAAATTCTGAGCAGCAGCTGACCACGCCCCCTGCAGAAGAGGGGGGCATGAGCCGGTGAGAGTCACGTTAACATGCTTGCTGTGATTACGAGTGTGGAATAAACATGTCATCTCAGAGCAATGCATGTGTTCAAGCGTATTATCAATTTGATCCAGAGACTGACCCTGAAGCAGCGGAGGTTTTGGTGGAGGTGGAAACATCTCGGTTGCAGCAGGACGTTTCTGAATGGTTAGTTGACAAGCTGTTGTTCCTATTTATTTTACTCTGTTACGATGCGTGCTACTTATTCCGTTCATATTTTGGCTAATTAGCAAGAATGCTATGTGTACAGTTTATAACTTAGAGCTTGTAACGCAAAAACAGCGATACATATATATATTTATAAAGGGAGACATTCATATTTTCAGCATATATACAATGGCCTCATTGCGTTTATTAATAGTTTAGTCCTTTTCTTCCAACATCGTGCAACAACCGTTGGAAAGTTCAATAACTTAGGGTGATAAAAAGTATAACTCCAACAACACCTCAGTTGTCAGCAGTGTGTGTAGTTTCATGTGTTTTTAAAAGCTCAGTTATTGACTTCTTTCTACAGGTGTAGATGTGCAAATTGCGCCACGATGCCTTCTGAACGGAGAATGTGTGCTGCATGGAGATATCACAGGTAACATTTTTGATAGCTTCACTAAGTTGTCTGTTTAGAGAATACATTTTTAACATGTCATTCAATATATCTTTATCACACTAGGTGTCAAGACGGATGCAGGAACTTGAGGACTCTATAACCTGTGGTGGACCATCCTGGATTGGAGCCTGTGTGCCTGAATGTGTTCTTCCTGCAGAATGCATTTAATATTTACAGAGCTGAACATGGTGGACTACAGTTGAGGCAAATAGAGCAGTGAGTGGTTTGTTTGTTTTGACTGAAAGTGTAAAACGAATGCTAATATTGTTCATGGAAATAAATACTGGTGTATATGGCTTTATGCAATCTTTCATTGTACATGTACTATTATATATATATATATATTATTACACAGCAATGGCATAACACACCCATGTGTACGACAAAAAAAGTCCACACACAACCTTATGCTTTTGAAATCAGAATATTCTTTACCCATCCAAACATGAATAATCACGACACATTTGATATCAACTCTGAACTTTATTGTCAAAATGAACGGTTCTTTGAACCCATAAAAAAAAAACGAAATGTACTTGTATTTTGTATAAATTACACTAAATATTTTTTTTAATGATTTCAGGCGTCACAGGTATCTAGCCTACAGAAGCTTTGTGAGCTGGTGCTGGGGCTTCCTTGGACGCAGGATCAGAGTGGTGATTCCGGTCTGCGTTGTCCTCAAGGAGGCAGGAGTTTCCTGATCCGCAAAATGTCGATGTTGGGTTCAGACAGCAGCCAAATTGAACCGTGTAGCATACCCGGCGATGACCTCGTCCCTGTCAGGTCGCTCATAATGGTGCAGGGTCCACAAAGACTTGGTCGAAGATGAGGTCCATCAAGTTGGCCACGTAGCCTGTGCAATGTTAAAAAAAAAGCACAACAAAAAATGTGGTTTAGATTAGTTTATGCATGTAAAAAACTGAAAGTTCTTTCTAATTTTATATTTGTAAATAGTTGTATAATAAATATTTTAAACACTTACGGAATGTGGGGTCAGTCTTTACTGGTTTTGCTCTGCATTCTCCCTTCCTGGCCTTTGGGAACTGCAGTTTATACAGAGGGTTTCCAGGGGATGTAGTGGCTTGTGCACGCTCAGCGTTTTCATTGTAGTGCAGGGCTGCCAGGTACAGTCTTTCATTTCCGCCATGAGAAAAAAAAATGTAAATAATAGCAAAGGATGTACAAATTGTCACTAATTAGTAAGTATGTGAGGTGCTGGCCTGTAAAGAAGAAAACATAGTTGGAACAAAATCATCTCAATTTAGTATTCAGGATGAGAAAATACTATTTGGATAAATATCGTCTGAAATCCCAAAAGATGGGGCTTAAAACTCTCTATTTAGCAAAGCTCTTTGCTTAGCCTTTTCCAATCTGAGTTAGTTTTGAACCGTAACGTGCATGCTGTGTTTCTGACTCAATACAGATGATGTGTTGGAGAGGGGCTGAGCTCAGTAGACTGACTGTAATGAGTGCTAGCCACTAATTAGCCTGTTGCTAGGTAAGGCCTTGTCAACAACAACATACCAACGGGGCTTTAGCTCCGTTTTACTCGTGGTGTGTGTCCCCCCTCGCATACATACACACAGTGTTGTATCCTCACACACCCCCATTTATATTCATGTGCGCAAACAAGTAAACACACAAAAGCTTTTACATATAACGCTGCAAAAAACGGCATGTCTCATTAGCGTAGCGTAGCTTAGCTTACAGATCGATGATATCTGATCGTTCTTACAGACTACAATCACAAAAGCTTTTACATATAACGCTGCAAAAAACGGCATGTCTCATTAGCGTAGCGTAGCTTAGCTTACAGATCGATGATATCTGATCGTTCTTAGAGACTACAATCACAAAAGCTTTTACATATAACGCTGCAAAAAACGGCACTTACCTACAGAAGATTACGTTTGTTATTATAACTTACTCAATATGATTTTAGAGGACACAAAATACTAATAAATAGGAGAATAAATACTTGTGTTATCGGCTAGGGCGTGGCTTTACAGCCTTCACACAGATGGCCATTACGGCAGTATGTCTGAACATGTTAGCAAATGCCTGATAATTAAAATAAAAGACAAAGCAAAGACTGCGGAGCGTACAATATAAAATGTTACAAAAACATATAAACACCTAACCGATTACTATTTGGGTTTGAGGCGACATTGATACGGCAAAGCTACATGCTACATACTACAAGCTAGAGATAGCTTTATCAGGAAAAACACCGCTAAATAAAAACTTACAGCTTCAAAATTGGATGTGTCCTCACTGGCCTGCTCCCGGATGGTTGGTATTGATCCCGGCAATGCACGTGGCCGTGGCTCATTCCCCTGATAGGTGGAGAGTTGACCAATAAGCAGAGCACGTCTCTTTGTGACGTAGGAAAGTGTTGAAATCTGGATCCGTTTTTTTCAGATCCGTTTCAGCCACTTTTTTAGAGATTTGGCGAAGGAGGAAAATAGAGAGGGTTGTGTTTCTGACACTTGGTGAGTTCCCTGGAACACCGGGGACACATATTCATGTATAAAAGACGTCCAAAGGTGCATTTTGCATGATAGGTCCCCTTTAACACTGCCCAAAACACTTCAAATGTATTTGGCATCAAATGGCTTTCCAATGTCTAAAAAGAAAGAAACATTCAATACAGATTGAATCCCGTTTGTTTAAACAATCCTTGGGATTTTCAGAAACAGATGTGAAAGATTGATGGTTACTTCTGGCGATGAGTACAAACAAATGTTCTTTAACAAAATCTTTGTCTCGCCTTGTAACCCTAATAAACGTAGAAGCCAATCCTGTGAAATTTGACTGGAATTTGTACTGGTGCTGAAAGGGTAAATGGATGCCTAACAACCAGAGGGTTGGTGGTTCGCCTCCCAGCTTGGCAAAGGCAAGACGGTGTTGGAATTGCGTGAGTTGGGATCACGGTCAAGGGTGGTCAAGGGTCGTCAAGGGCGGTCAACACGAGTACAGAGGTACAGAGATGTATGGGATGCTACAATGCATGATCTGTTTCCGTTTCAGAGACATGTTTTGTATCTGAGTACAGTATAATAGGGGACCTTTAATCCCATCGTGGTACAGGAGGGGTAATATGAGTGTTGTGGTTCAACCGATTTGAGGCACTATCTGAAGCAGTCAAGGGGCAGCGAGGCTTAGTTTGTCATCGATGACGTCACTGGCCTAAAACGATACAAGCCTCGATTCACGCTTCACCAAAAACTTCCTGGATTACTCTATCCATGCTCCGAAGCCTCGGCGCAGTACGTAACATCACTACTTTTTTGGTGGCATCACCAGTTTTGTTGTAGCGCCAGTAATGGTAGCAGGAGTAACCTTAAATAGTCGTAAATAAGGCGACTTATAACAATTGAAGATACCCAATGCTGTATCAAAAATCATACTGTGCAGTACCAAAACAGAATGGAAACTAAAATGATGCCTCAGGAGGTGACACATTTCTGAAGGTTTTTCAACTGTGCTATAATCCATCTGCTGAGTGAGAGCACACATACACAGAAACATACACACACACACACACACACACACACACACACACACACACACACACACACACACACACACACACACACACACACACACACACACACACACACACAAAAGGAGAAGGGTCATTCCAGAATTAGAGGACAATAACATTTTTGAAAAATGAACCTTTTATGTTATAATTTTTTTTTTATGTATTCAGGAAAAATAGATAATAAACCATCAAAAAAAGGATTTGCCTAGCTAGGCATCAAATGTATATTTTCCAATGAAGAATTACCCATGTTACTCTAATTATAGTAACAGGGTTGAAAGTAACAGGGTTGAAAATCAATGCTAATTTGAGCTTTAACTAGGGACGCTCCGATCACCAATTTCGGGGCCGATCGCTGGAATCAGTATCGGCCGATACCGATCGCCGATCCGATCGAGTGGGCGGGGCCTAAATTGAAGATTTAAACATCACTTTAAATCTTCCATTTAAAGTGATGTTTAAACTCAGTTAATGGGGCTCATTCACTGGAGCTTCCACAAACAACAATCAACTTAATTATTACATTCAAATGATGTACATTATTCAAGTTTACATTCACTTTGGATAATAACACGGGAGAAATGAGCGGAAGCGCTCTCTTTTCCTCTCTCCCTCTCTCTCCCCCTCTCTCTCTCTCTCTCTCTCTCTCCTGACAGCCTGTCAGTATTTCATGCAGCTCACTGATTCAGTAATGAGTGACCCGACAGTGAAGAATAAATATATTTATTACTAGTTTAGCTTGTTCCAGAGGTAGATAAAATAGCTAAGTGTGTTAGGTCTAACTCTTGCGTGTTTCGTTCCGCTCACCGGTCCGGCGGGTGGAGCTGCAGGATTTCTGCTTCACACACACGTTGCATACCGCTATTTTACTGTCTTTTTCGGACACCTTAAAATAATGCCAGACCGGTGAAGCCATGGCGAGCTTGTTTTGCCGCACACAGAGAAAAGTGTCATGTATTTTACGTCATGCGATCGGCTCTCGCGATCGGCATGTTTAGAGAGCACCGATCGATCGGTAGAGAGTGAGTATCGGCCGATCTCGATCGGTGACCGATCGATCGGAGCATCCCTAGCTTTAACCTCAGGAATTATTACTAGATGTAGCATGTAATGCTACTTTCAAGTAGTGATGTGTCGGTCGCGAACGAGCCGGCTCAAAGAGCCGGCTCTTTTAAGTGAACGACGGGAGCCGTGTTGTGCCGTAGATTGAAGCCTTGCCGTAGATTGAAGCCCTGTTCGCGGGGACGCGCAAACGTGACGTCATCGCCTGTATTGAGCGTTCGTCTAGTTTAATAAGCTTTTCTCTCTCTTTTGAATGATATATTAAACAGCAAACGGCTGAATAAATAATCTGCATACAATTGCGAGGAGGCTCGTTTTAAGGACACTTTTCAGATAGTCACAATCTTCGTATTGGAACAAACTTCCGTTTTTGAGTGCAGTCCCACTCTGCTATGTTCCTCCTTCCTACAGAACAGACAATGACAGGATAATATGTCATTTGTCAGTATAGTCCTATTTTTTCTTCTTTGTTCCATCCCATTTCAAGTGCTGTTCGAGGCTCGGTGTAACCCTCGGAGCACACTCTCCAATCACAGAGCTTGAGGACTATCACGGGGTTTGACAAACAGAGCACATGGTGTAGTCCAAACGATAGCTGGGGATTCTGGGTAGTGTAGTGTCTTCTGCCATCCTTTACTCCGAAAAAATATTTGTTTCTCCGAATCGAAGGGGAAAAATACAAAAGCATTGCACACAATTTAAACCAATCAATGTTGTGTAATTAACAAGGATAATCTGGTGTTTTTTAGTCGATGAGTAGTGCAGATATCACTGTAAAATCAATCGACAGTAAGGGGAATACTTACTTCCGGGTGTACAATTCTCCGTTATCCAATGGGAATGGACGCTCACATTGCCTTTAAGGGCAGCCGACACAAACGAATGCCGTGCTTCCATGAGCGTCCATAGAAGCATATGGACATCCCGGAAAGCTATTTGATAATTTAAACAACTTTATATACATTTTGTCTCAAGACAAGTATGTTTAACACAACAAGTGCATGTTTTAGCATTTTGGGCATGGATTATTAGATTTTTTATATGGGGGACATGAAATGTCCTCCAATTCTGGAATGACCCAGAAATTGTGGGCGTGTTTTCAACAGCCACAGTGGAGCACAAAAAGTAAGAACCAATTTATTCAAAGTAAAAGCAATTCCCAGTTTCATCTTCCAGTACCTTAGCTAAGGCTTTGAAGTCACAGAGAGAGAAAAGCTAGTTCCAAGGGTTCCAAGTCTTCATGTAGGTCATTTCATAAAAAGGTTTTAAAGATCACAAAGGCCTTCGTGCCAAATCATAACTGAGCTTTAGTGAGTGTCTGCGGTACATTTTGGACTATAAATCACAGTATATGGGCCTCTACATTTGTCTGTTAAATCATGCACAAAGAAGAGGCAAGCTGTCCTTACATTCATTAAATGGATCCTACACTAAAAATGGATATGACTCTTAATGTGAGGAGTTTACAAGCAGAGTGTTAAAGATATGGTCGTGCCGCAGAATCACATCTTATACATTTTCAATTTAGCCTGCAGTGATAGATTTTCATAGGTAAAATATATGAGTATGATAATGCTGCATTAACAACATTGTCTAATAATTATTTGTAGATTTCCGTCAAAGAAGACTGACAAAACCACAATTGAACTGACCCTCTCCTGGTCTATCGTGATACATTGTTACTCTACTAAGTAAGGCTGATGTTTGTGTTTCCCTTTAAAATATGTCCATATAATAATAATAATAATAATACATTTTATTTCTATAGCGCTTTTCTTGAACCCAAAGACGCTTTAAATACACGTTATAATACCAAACACTTCTCATTTACAATTTGTATTGTCAGGTGATGAATGAAGCCAAAGTAGGGCCCAATTCAATTTCTATATAAGCTTAACACAAAAATTAAGGCAATTTGTGTTTGGTAGATGATTTCTATATTGTAACAATGCTCTTTGGCAATAATTCTTATACCGTTGGAAAGCCTGTTTTCTTACCTTTCCAATGGTACCACATTTGTGAGGGAAAAGCATTTGTGGGATGAGCAGCAGAGCGGAGTATGTGGGGTGAGCCCATGACAAATGTGACAAATCTCCTCTTATTGCCAAAAAGCAGTGTTACAACATAGAAATCATCTACCAAACACAAATTGCCTTACTTTTTGTGTGAAGTTTATATTCGATACCATGTGTTTTTTTGCAGTTATACAAACCTGCAGATTTTAAGCACAGAATGTTTGTGTCTGTGAAGACAAAGGGAGACCGTGGACAGTGGGGGTTGGTCTCACAGGTAAAAGGACAGGTGTTTTACCAGGTGCAGTTGAAAGATGAATTTTTTGGGCCCTTATGTTCTTCTTGAAGATGTGCAAAAGATGGGGGAGGAAGTTTATAAACTGCGCTATAAAAAAGAGCAGAGGGATGATGTCTAAAACCTGCATACCCTATATTGTATTTCAGTTGACTCCGGTGTTCTTTTCTCCAAAAATGTGTCACTAAATTCTTGACACTAAGATGGCCAAATGTAGCTACAACCCCACTGAAGAAAACATGCCTTCACAGGAAAAGAAGTCAAGGTACATTAGCATGCCATTAATACAGGAAAAAAGAACAGTGTTCTCTTTCAAACCAGCTCCTGGTTGGGCGGGTTTTACTTAGAAAATAAAAAGACTGTATAGCAGTTTGCTGTATATGTAAAACCTCAACTCCCAGAATAGGGTTCCTGATGTAAGCTGAGATTGAGTAACATGGATATGTCCCCTAATACTTCCATCAAACATGCAATGGCGGGTGGACTTGCATGTAAATCTAAAGCAAACATGTATTAATGTAAAATAAATTCATGGTCAAAACAAAAGGGAAGGACTTAGAGAATGTCATAAGTAGCATAAGAATGATGCAGTGCATGTTTCTGGGCAACTCAAACCTTTTATGTTATTATATATTATTAATATTGCACCATGTGAAAGCCGCAATGGTAAAAGAGGAAATAGTGAGTGCAATCAAATCCAATCAAGCATGCATTGTGAGTCACAATCAGTCCTGACTGTGAGAAAAGAGCCATTATTGAACTTTTCTCTCCACAAATTGTGGTAGAAGGTCATGAAATATCCCCCGTTGAGCAGCTGATTGCAGATGTTGTTATATTGGAGCTGATTGTGTGATGTGTCAAGAGCCAGCTGCAGCACAACATAATTCAAGATGATGTCACAAGCTAATCTCTTAACAGGCATGCTGCCTTTCCAGAAATGAGAAAAAAAAACTATAATGCCCGTAAAATGCCATAGGATTTCCTGTATATGAAAGTTAGCATGCCTTACACCAAATGCTATGAAATTATGAGACAATGGCAAATAGGACTGAAGAAATGTGCTTGTGAAGGTGAACTGAGTTAATTGACATAATAATTATTATTAACTTGTTAAATAACCAACTTATTATATTCATATTCTATCTTTTTAACCATATATGTTTTTAACACACACATTTGGATAAATACATTACCTCATATGGCAAGATATGTATGTACTGCAGCATTGTCTCCTTTTTGATATCCGAGCTATTTGGGATTACATTTATATTTTCAAGGAGGAAGACTGGAGGGCCATCGAGGATGTGTGAATTTTCTTGTCGTGTCAGCTTGATTGATGTGAAGCACATCATCATGTTGGCTCCAGCATGTTCATGGTTATAGTAAAACTACAAAGGTAACCCCTGGCTGTTGTAGATTTAAACTACTACTTCAGTGTCACAATGTGTTTAAATGTGGATGCGTGTTGCTGTTGCCCTTGAGTGTCGTCCTGACCTATCACTGCAGGACAGCCCTGAGCCTCTTGGGTTGTCGAGGTCCTGACAGGTCACCTGTCCACTGCCTCCGGGCAGGCGCTGGCGGAGAGAGGAAACCGGACCAGGTGCTCCCATAAGCAGCAGGGGCACTCCCTCAGCAGCACATAACAGAAGGACACATTCACCACAGTTTTCCAAATCCAGACCTCTTTCACCCCTGTGTTTTATTTTACAAGAAGAATGTGTTGCATGACCCCAAATTCCCTCAAGTAAATTAACTCTGGCAACATATAAGTGACGTACACATATTTAAAAGAATATACAGGTATAAGACTTTTTTAGAAAGTTTAGGTATAGGTTGGTACATATGGCTTTATCATATTCCAAAATGATGCTACCTCACTGCAAAATTGTATGAGCTCTTCACCAAGGCCAATACATAACACAGATATGACTGTTAATATGAGGAGTTTAAGTATTTATTCTTTCCATCCTCTCCATGCTGATGGTCATACTAAACAAGACTGAAGAGACTAGTCCAACATGTTACCTTCAGAAAGTGGGAGAAAATTAGGAGCAACAGAAAGAATATTTTATCTCAGGACAGAAACTTTCAGAGTAAGGAATAAAACCTTGGGCTTTCTTGCTTTGAAGTTACCTCTTTGATATTGTTTGTTCATGTTTTCCACCCACTGCACTATGTTCTTCCCTTTTCATTTGCCAAATATAATTCATTGTGACAAAAAACGAATTCTTAAAATTGTTGCATTCACTGCCATCAACCATTTTTCAAGCAACTTTTGGTAGACTTGTTCTATTCTCTTGGCTTCTCTTCAATGTTTTTTATTCATCTTCTAAAGCTACTCAAAGAAACACGTAAGGTCCTTACAAACACTCGAGAAACAAGGATCACAGAGCATCACTTACAAGTGATCCCTCATCAAATGGCATTTTAGATTTGGAGTCATCTCCAGAGTTGGCTGCATATTCAACAAGTAGCGCACAGTAGGAGCTCTGCATGTGTGATAGTGCAAGGTCGGGGTTACTGCAAAAGCAAATTGGCATTTTTTTGTTGACCTGTTGCGACCTTGACCAAGCCCGATGCCTAATGAGAGAAGAGGTGCAGAGAATGAGTTGGTAATGATTAAGAGGCATTCAGTTGTTTTGGAGTCAACTCTAATATAACATGTATAAAGGGAAAGTAGTGTTCTGTGCATGTTCACCTTTTCTTTAGCTTATTCAACTTTATTTCATATCAAATGTTCATTCGCACACATGTCCTGTCGGTGTGCCACACAATATTTAAAAGTAATGAGAAGGAAACTACTGGTTCATGAAAAAAAAGCCCTAGGTACTATCTAGACAAGAATAATTATATATTTCCTACTCATCTTGCACCCTCTGGGTAAAAATCAATGGTTGAATCAATAATCTCCAAGCCCATTTCCACGATACATGGCTGTTCCTTGCCTCATCCTATCTAGCAGCTGTAGGTTCAGGAGGAAGTGACATGACTTCTCTCTCCTAATAGCTCCAACTTTCTGTGTAATTGCTCGGCTGTGATTGACAGTGGAAAGTTAGGCCTTTAGTTTCTGACTTCAATTCACTGATTGGATGGGTTAGATCGAATGTCACATTAAAAGACGTTTAGAACAGTTTAAAGGCTCCATCTGTGTCTTTGATTCTAAAGTATATATCACCGTTTACGTAGCTGATTTTCTCCCCAACGGCATTACCGCGCTCACTACAACAACAACAATGGGGGACTGCGTTGGGTCGATGATCGTGTTGCTTTTAATCACACGAAGCCAGATTAAATTAAATAACGACTTCTCCAACCTTACACTTTTCTCCAGAGTGCCGTGGTTCATTGTTTATTAATGTGTTTCAGCGGCATTTACCGACCGCTGTAAAGTATTCACTGTCTGACTGTCACACAAGCAGCTGATGAATATCCCCAATTCCCCATAAGTGAATGTGTTTCAGTCTGAATTGATGCTGTTTGGCATCACAACGCTGTTATTAAAGTTTCTCTGGTATACAATGGGTGATGTTAGCATAGCAACCGAAGCTAAACTGAATATCTTGACTACTTGTTTTTGCTATCCTATTGTGGCATAAGCCGTTTTCTACAGGCACATTTTACCGGCGTATTTTTCATTATGATTCTAGTTGTGATAGTCGGACATGACAACCTTTGCAGCCCATGTATTGATTCCATCTGATAGCTGCTATTACAAAACAAAACTATAGGTTACTTACGTAACCCCAGTTCTCAGAGTAACATGAAGTGAGATGTCTCACTATGGGATGCGCCTCATCGCGGAGCAAACAGAAGCATCAATCTCATTACGCCAATCCTGATTGGCTGGTGATCTTGACGTCAGCGTCAGGGAATTCACCCCCTATAAGTAGCTTGCGCCACGACGCATGCGTCATTCAAAATAAGCACCTCTTCTCGCTTCACCATAGCAAGGAGGGCCGTCTGGTGTGACATCTCACTTCATGTTACTCTGAGAACTGGGGTTACGTAAGTAACCTATAGTTCTCATTCATAACACTCCGTTCGATGTCTCACTATGGGAAATTGTAGCTCCCGTATTGTCAGACGAGCTTATCTCGAAAATCACCAAACCAACCAGAACTGAACAGGTAGAGCTCTGACTCAACCAGGTGCAGAGCCCAGGATGCAGCCAGACCCTGAGTCGAAAGAGCTCGCGGACCCGAGGGTGCCTGCGAACTCTGACTCGTATGAGCCCCAAAGCAATTGCTTCCACAAACCAGTGGGAGAGCCATTGCTTAGTAACAGGCTTGCCCTTATAAGGGTTAACCCAGGACACAAGGGGTTGGTCATTATGACGAAGCACCCTTGATCTGTCCCTGTACGTGCGTAAAGCACGGGCTGGACACGGCAAATCCGGCCGCTGTTCCCCGGAGGAATACAGTGGCGGGGAGGATGTGGTCGTATTGTCTGTCCTCACGAGGACGTGATGTCCCCTGATTAAAGGCAGAAAGCGTTTTAGGGTGAGAAACACCGCTAAAAGCTCCAGGTAATTTATGTGCGCCCGCTGGAGGTCTCTGCTCCAGAGACCCCTCACCGGGTGACCTTCATAAATACCTCCCCAACCTGTCAGACATGCGTCCGTGGTGACCACTTTCCATGAAAGGACCGCACCCATAGGCACACCTCGTACTAGAAAAGTCGGGTGCAGCCAGTGGCGCAGTGCCATTACGCATTTCACAGTAACCATAACTCTCCCTGCGCGCCATGGCGCGGGGTTTAGACGGCCACCCAGCGCTGAAACTCCCTCATGTGTAAGCGTCCCAGTCGTACAACCAGGATGGCTGACGCCATGAGCCCCAGCAATCGCAGGCATGATCTGAAGAGAACATGTTTGCGCAGCTGGAAAAGAGCGAGACAAGCTCTGAAGCTTTCACTCTATCCGCTGACAAGCGAGCTGAAAAGGGCACCGAGTTCAGGCGTAAACACAGGAAGAGTATAGTCTGCGCGGGGCACAACATGCTCTTCTCTGTGTTTATTATGAAACCCAGGTTGAGCAGGTGCTTTACGAGGACATTTGTCTGCGTAACAGCCTCCTGCTCCGACTGTGCGAGAAGCAGCCAGTCGTCCAGGTAGGTCGCCAGGCGAATACCCTGTTGTCTTAACGGGGCTATCGCGGCTTCCGTACATCGTACAAACACCCTTGGACTGAGAGACAGACCGAAGGGGAGTACTCTGTATTCATAACAGATCCCCTGAAATTCGAATCTCAGATATTTCCTGTGTGGGTAATATACTGGGATGTGAAAATACGCATCTTCCAGGTCGACTGATGTAAACCAGTCGTCTTGTCGCACGAGCCGCAGCAGAGATGTGTGAGTGAGCATTCTGAACTTATATCTTTTTAGATATTTGTTCAGAGCCCTCAAATCAAGTATTGGCCGAATTCCGTTCCCTCCCCGTTTGGGAACGAGGAAGTACTTGGAATAGAAGCCGCCCTGACTCTGCTCGGCGGGTACAATAGATATAGCCCTCTTTTCTAGGAGTGAGAGAATCTCTTTCTCCAGAATATGGGCTGACTCTCCTCGGGCCTGCGAATGCAGAATGCCCGAGAAGCGAGGGGGGGTGACGGTGACTTGGAGTCTGTAGCTCCGTGTAACTGTCTTGAGAAACCCAAGCAGATGTCGTGAGCATCTCCCGCTGTATGCTCCTTAGAGCCAGCTGAGATGTCGACACGACACGGCTCCAGCCGGCACTGCGCATGCGCGTGACGGTGGTGCCTTCACAACCCCAGCCGGCACTGCGCATGACGGTGGTGCCTTTACAGCTCCAGCCGGCACTGCGCATGCACGTGACGGTGGTGCCTTTACAGCTCCAGCCGGCACTGCGCATGTGCGTAACGGTGGTGCCTTCACGACCCCAGCCGGCACTGCGCGTGACGGTGGTGCCTTTACAGCCCCAGCTGGCACTGCGCATGCGCGTGACGGTGGTGCCTTCACAGACCCGTCAATTGTCCGCCCTTTGAGAGAGGCCGTAGCTGCTCTCAGAAGGGGAACAGTTGACGGACTGTTTATTGTTTTTATTGTTTTTCTTTTCATTTTTTCGAGCTGCGCCCTTGGCTCGAAGCCTGGATGCGTCAGCGGAAAATGTTTTATGACAGAAAAATCAATAAGTGTGTGACATGTGTTTATGCGGACTTGAGGATGGTGTTGAGGCATCTCTCGAGGCGGCGGGAACACATTTAGAGCTGGGGAACCGTAGACTTCCAGCTCTGTCACAGAGGGGAGAAGGAGGGGCTGTCACGCCACTCGCTTCTTCTTCCTCGACTGCTGGCCGAAATTCTGGGTTGGCTGTGCCTGGGCTGCAGCCGGAACCGGACATTTTCTAGGCCAGCTCGCCCTCGTCCCCTGCCTGGACTGGGGACTCGGGGCGGACTGCGACCTCTGCGTTTTCGGTATATTGAACCGAGCAGGGTTCGGAGCAGCTTGGACGAAGGGCTGCCGCTGCGAAGGCAGCGGCTGGGCCCTTCGAGGGAGGCAGAGGTGGAGGGCCTCGTCCTCCTTCTTTTTCGACTCGCATCTCCTCTGCATGGAGGCAAGAGCGGAGCCGAAAATCCCCTCGGGAACGATGGGCATGTCAAGCACATCCTCCTTTTCCCGGTCTGGGAGGTTGGTGAGGTTGAGCCATCTAGCTCTTTCCTGCACCACCATGATCCCCATTGTTTTGCCCGTGGCCTGGACGGCGCAGCGTTGGACACGGAGACAAATGTCTGTGACCGCGGCCAACTCATCCAGAACGGCCGGTCCAGGATTACTCAACATATCCTCACAGAGCTCCGCTTGGTATGCGGTTAGCAGTGAGGAAACGTACAGAGCCCTGGCGGACAACGCTGCGGCTCTGTAGGACCGTTCAGTCATGGTCGACTGGAAACGGTCCACCTTCGCTGGCAGCGTGGGGTTCCTGCTTGGTGACGGGCCCATCCTCGGTAGGAGGTGGGCTGCCACCAGCAGTTCCATCGGCGGTATGCGGAGCAGGCCGAGCCTCTGCGGGCGAGACCATGGTGAGGTCTCGCCGGGAGCTCCCGCCTGGTGAGGCGTGGGGCTCCGTTCCCGCGTCTCTTGCCGCCACCGGGTCCCGGCCTGACACGGAGTGGGATCCCGGTTCCGCAGCTGCCGCTGTTAGTGAGCCCCAGACCGACACAGTGAGGGGCTCAGACTCTGCGGCGGACGCCCCCGTGTCTTGATTGCCAAACGGCGAATCAGTGGACATGAGGGAGTCCTGTTCCAACAAGCTAGGTTGGTGTGCTAGCCGTCGGTGGAGGCTCTTTCGGGTGAAACGGGCCGGGGTTGTCGATAGCCTCCTGGGCGTGTTCCAGCCCGAGGCAGGACGAGCAGACCTGGTGTGAGTCTGTGCCTGCTATCTTCAACCCGCAGCCACATGACCGAGCCTCCGAGTCCCTGACTCCTCTGGTGTGAGGGGGAGAGGCGTCCATCTTGTTCGCCTCGTGGCGTGGAGAGGACCCGCTCGTAACAGGTACGTCGTTGAGAGAAAAAGTGTTACCAACCCGTCCTTAATCCGGAGAAAAAGGGACGGTGTGGGTCCTTTGTTCTCAAAGAATATTGACTGGTGTGTCAATACACTTCTAATCCTTTTCTCCTCCGTGAGAGAGAAAAAGAAAAGTGTCCTCGCTACCGTGGTGTCGGTAGTAAGGGGAAGCTAGCTAGCAACAGGTGCGTAGCTAGCTTGAGAAAAATCAAAACCTTACCTTACTTTCCGGGGAAAGAAACGGCGAGGTCGATTTTAATACTAACTGGCGTTAGTATTACCGTCTTCTTGCGAAGCAGAAGGAGTAGCCGGCGAGCGCCCGTCGACCGAAATGGTTATATTTGGGTTCAGTCTGTGGACCGTTAAGCTTGTCCGGCTACTATAGAGATGTGCTCTGAAGCGAGAAGAGGTGTTTGAATGACGCATGCGTCGTGGCGCAAGCTACTTATAGGGGGTGAATTCCCTGACGCTGACGTCAAGATCACCAGCCAATCAGGATTGGCGTAATGAGATTGATGCTTCTGTTTGCTCCGCGATGAGGCGCATCCCATAGTGAGACATCGAACGGAGTGTTATGAATGAGAACATCTGCCTCTCTCCACAATGATCAATAACAGCGAACGGATGGTCAAAGTAAGGTACAAATAAACAGAATCACACGAAGCCTGGTTAGTGTTGCCTGACTTTATAAAGTGTGTTTTTTTTGTTACAAGTGCGTGGTTGCGTTCTAGTCACTTTGGGGGAAACCCTCACAAGAAACACCGGCTGTTGTTATGCCTGCTGTGACGTTAAGTTGCCTCTTGTAATTATGCCTTTACAATCTTAAAAGTTGTTTTTATCATCTGAATTTGGCGAAACAAGTTTAATATTCTTAAAACCAAGACTTTGTTTATTTGAAATCAGATGAAAACAAACTGTCACGGACCCTGCCGTGTTATCTATGATTACTACGCTTTTCATTCATAATTTCAGCGGGAGGGAGGGGGAGTGGTGCTGAGGAACAGCAGAGTGCGGGCTGACAGGTGTCTGTGTTGACATTCCCCTTATTGTGGAATAAGGGGAATGCAGAGACTGGCAAGTGTTTTAGGTTCAAGTTAGAGAACTAATGTCTGGGTTAGTGTTCATGACTTCATGTGTATGTCATCTTATGGTTCATCTCAATGCACACACATTTTCCGTGCTTTCCAATAGTTTAAAAATAGTTTTATTCCACTGTTTAATAACCTGTTCAATACAAACATGCCACTTGTAAAAATGAAATAACATTTCTGTGAACTGATATTTGTTTAGTGAGCTTATTAGAGGATGTTCCCATTTTTTGGGGATATTCCCTTTGATTGTAAAATGTCAATGAAGATGTCAGACTTAGTACATTTGTTAATAATTACATACAACACATGGAATTTTTGTGTGTGTGTGTTCCAAGTGAATCTGCGGCCCCCTGGTGGCCAGTACATCAATGATGTGGCCCCCACCACCATCAAAGTTGCCCATCCCTGTTCTAGACCGACAATTTTTTGGTGCTTGAAACGAACCGGATTCCGGAGATTAGAGGCGGCTCCGTCGCGGTGTGAACAGGAAAAAACTGTGCTTTTCAAGCTCCAGCTCCGAACCGGCCCTGGAACCGCGTTGGTGGGAAAGCCCCATTAGAGGTGTTTTGTTTCCACACCTGTTAACACACAAATAGCACTTAGGTATATCATAAAGCACCTTTGATGTTTCTTTCCACGCTCCTCATAATTGTTAAATCTTTAAGTAAACACCCACATAAAAAAAAAGAAAACTAAAAGAGAGGAGAAATTGAATTATTAATTAAGAATTAAAAACTGAACATGGTCCCAAACTGGTCTCATATTTGTTTTTAGCGTTTTGTTTGGAAATATTACGTCTGTGTTGTGCAGCTGTGCAGAACCTCCTAACAATTTGTACATTGTCAATATGTACAAGCTAAAAAATAAATGAATAAGCAATGTCACCAAAACACAACAAGTTCCTTCTTGCTTCTGTGGATTATAGATTACTATGAAGATTTGCTGAATTGAAAATCAAGCTCTGTCCTTAGGTAGCACTGGAGCAAAGGTAATGGGCTATCCAAAATCAATAGCAGAATTCAGAGTAAATGTATTGTTTGTGAGACAATTGTAATGTTGTAAATGGAGGGATGAATTTATTATGTTTCTATAACAGGCGACTATACTTTTAATATTTTCGGAACACTTCAGAGTCCATAATGCCAAATTAAAGACTTTTGAACAGACGTTTGAATAGAAAGCAAATTTGATTGTAAAGTTAGTCTCTGTCACTAAACAGTTGGTATTTCATTCATAACTTAAATGTATCGACCCACTTTAGTTAAGTTCATTTTACTCACAAGAGGATTTAGAAAATGCAATTTTTCTAGTGCTGTGAAAACACATATTTTTGGCTTTCAGATAATAGATTTGAAAATGAGTTTGAGATGCAGGTGATTTCCAGGGCAATGTTTAATACAAAGGTCTAACCTCCCCTGGGGATTTTTAGCACATAGCCATTTACCTTCATGGATCACTCTATGTTTTGCCAAACTGCACAAAAACATAACATAAAACACTTAAATCCATCATGACTGGCCACATATTTCCCTGCAATTCACACTTCTAATGGTGATACATCAGAATATGCTAATTCAGGGGAGAGGCTACTTTTCTCTCCTTTTCATTAGGAATGTAATTAATGCCAGAGGACCGGCTGATTAAATGATGTTACAGAGCTGGATTTCAGGAGCAGGCTGTTCAGTTTTATGCGAAAAGCTGACATCAATATTTCCTCTTGAAACAAATGAGAGCATGCTGTAAAATGGGAAATTCATTTGAACATTTATTATGTTAAGGTTTTAATAAAGAATGTAGCAGCCAGTGAATCACTTGTGTTGATATCCAAAAATCATTTTTGAATAAAATATAAAGGCATTTACAGTATTCAGTGAATCCATGGCGCTTCCCATTGCTGCACATTGGTTTTTCAATGTTCTCTTATTACTTTACGTAAATTACATTACATTACATTACATTGCATTTAGCTGACGCTTTTGTCCAAAGCGACTTACAATAAGTACATTCGACCAGGAAGACACAACCTTGAAGAAAACAGAATCATATAAGTACATCAGGTTTCATAGAGCCAAACATTTCAAGTGCTACTCAACTGGCTTTAGGTAATCCAGTCCTTTATTAGTATAAAAGTGCTTCGTTAATCGTTCTAACGCTCGAAGTGGAGTCGAAAGAGATGAGTTTTCAGTTTGCGCCGGAAGATGTGCAAGCTATCTGCCGTCCTGATGTCAATGGGGAGCTCATTCCACCATCTTGGAGCCAGGATAGCAAACCCACGTGTTTTCGCCGATAAATCAATCAAATGTTCCTTTTTGCAATAAACACGTGATTTATTTTTCAAAACAACACTTCCAGTGGTTGGTAAATGGCAAAGCTAAATGGATCTGATTAACATTAAAGCATTTAACATTAATTCAAAAAAAGGTAAAAGGAGAGAAAACAGGAACAATATTCCAATATAAAAGACATCAAACCCCACAATGCCACCATTGCCTCCCTTCATTAATTTTCTTAGAGCGATGCATTTTTTGGTATAAAGGTCTAATGCTTTTATTCCCTGTTTTACAGAGAAATGTGCAGTCACCTAAATGTAAATGTAATGGTTTAAAGAGCAGCGTTTATTTGTTAAATTTGTTGTATGTATTTCTCATTATGGTATTAATTCTGTCTGGAATCCAATCAACCAAACAAAACCAGCTAACAGGAAGAACTGACTTACTTCGGTAGAGCATTGAGTAGGAGTTGATTCAGATGTTGCTTCCTGACAAACCCATGCCCCTTTGACTGGAAGAGTCAAACAAACAAACCACAGCCACAAACAAACCAGGAGAGGTTGTCGCAGCTGTTACTGTGAACATTGCTAATGTATCCAAGGTAATCAAATTAGGCTACTTCTAAGACCTGCACATGAATCGAGTTTGAACTAACCATCTAATCATAAGGAATCATCAACAGATGACCTCCGTTTTTACTTTCAATATTGTTTCCATGACAACGGCACTGAGTTGGTTGTTGGCTCTAATTGGCCTTGAAAAATCAACTGGTCTAAAAAGCAGTCATGCCGTGAGCAGCGTGATGCGAGTCGCGTGGGTAATGACATGTTCTTTCACTTGTTAGTACCGTTGCCTTTACTGACCTTGCACCACACATACGTCTAATATGTTTAAGCATATAGTCAATGTTGCGTTTAACATGGTGCCATTAAAGATAGAGTCATATGTACGTGGGAGTACGGAGAAAAACAACAGCAGTTTTGTAAAAACAAACATCTTTTATGTAATATGTTGTTGGTGAAAATCCAGACGATAGGGATGGTAGGAGAAAAACATACTGCCTCATTTCTCTACTATGTTTAAATACTTCAAAATGTGTATCTGTGTTTGTGGGCATTGGTATCAGGATCGTTAACCAAACAAACAACAAACTCAACTTATTCCCACCATCATTTCTAGCATCCTAACTTATTGACAACCATCCTCAACATCCTGGAAGAGTGAGATTTTAATTCACTTATCTAAATAAGTAGTAGTGGTCGTGCCCTAAATTATCTAGCTTCTGGCAATCTTTCTTCGAATGTATTTCTGAAATTGTAGGTCTAAAAATCTCTCCATCCCCTCATGTAGCTATTTTCGGTAGGCCCCCAGATGGAATCAACATTACAAACACTCAAACCAATGTCATGGCCTTTACCTCCTTGATTGCTCGTAGGAAAATCCTTCTTTTGTGGAAATCTCCTTTACCTCCCTCTTTTCAAATGTGGCTGAGTGATACTATGTCTCTTCTAAAGTTGGAAAAAATTAAGTTTACTCTCCGGGGTTCCTCAGATAAGTTTTACGCTCATTGGAGGCCACTGATCAGCTATGTAGACCGTCTTCCCCCTGATATGGTGTCGCTGTAGGGATTCTCCCTTTATTTATCCGTCTATAATTCTGATATGATTACTCCCCTGTCCACCACATAGGCAGCCCATGTGACATCCCTGGATATGTGTTAGTATGTATGTATGTATGTATATGTATATTATTGTATCTATCATTTTGTATTGTATTGATGTACTGTTGCCTCAGTGCTCCGGGAGAGGGGTGGTTGGGATGGGGCGGGGTTAAGGGAAAGTGAGTAAGGGTTCTTTTGGGAGGGAAAAAATGAAAATGCCTTAATTGCTGTAATACAATTCACTGTTACACTTTCTTTTCTTTTTTTACATGTGAATAAAAATATTAAAAAAATAAATAAATAAATAAATAAATATTAAAAAAAAAAAAAAAAATAAATAAATAAATAAGTAGTAGTAGTAATAATGATTTATCATAATAATGTGTGACACAACACAGTCGGAGTAAAAGAGGTGTTATGGTTAATCATTGACTGAGACATCGCCATTATTGTCATGTTTGCATGCTTCTTCTATCAGGCGCACTGGAAATCGTGCGGTTTAAACCATTAAATATCATACACAACTCTGATTGTATGTGGAGTTGTGCCATCTGCACTGAGGTGATCTGGCAGCATTACTGTCAAATTGGCTTCACATTGCAACCATCATTTTTTTATAGAGTGAGGAGCGAGCCAAATTAATTGAAGGGCAGTTCCTCTTTTGCGAGCCAGTGGTCAATGTTCATTTAGATTTGTACTGCACTATAAGAACCCAGTCATTAATCCCCGTCACCTGCCCCTTCACAGCAGGGGATGGCAGTGACCTACTCTCTGGATCCTTACATGTGGTTTGACATGTTATTCTTAGAAATGCCATCTTCATTTAAAGAAAAAGGAATTATATATTCTGCAGGGAGCCCTTCTCCTCCAATGTTAAACCTTCCATCTGACAGAATGTGAAGATCATTATTTCTCAGTGTGAAACAAAAAAAAGGAAAGAGGCCATTACATGTTAAACTAGTTGTTTTTTAAATTCTTTATAACAAAACTGACTGTTCAGATTTATAAAAAAGTCATACTTAATTGCGTGGCACACGTAGTGATTGCACGTCTTCTTCTAAACAACATTGTATTTCAGTTAAGTTTCAGTTTATTAATTAGTAGTAAAAAATAACAATTGTAAGACATGAGGGGGATTTATGTAATGGGACACCCTGATAAGCAATTTGAAGCTTGAGAATATGGCAGGGACACTAAGCAGGGAGTATTTTAAATATGTTTTAGTATAATGTGGTCTCGATTTTGTAAACTCATGTGTTATGCGGTCACATTTAAAACCTACAAAACAAGTGAGACTAACCAAGGACTACAATGTAACTAACCAAGCCTTACTAAACTAAATAGTCCCAAAACATTAATTGAATTAGTCTGAACATTGGTTTAAAAGGTAAGACACATTATAGCAAGTAGAAATAATACTAAAATGTATAAGGATTTCAGAGTAGACTCATTTAGAAGTCCCCAATTTAGGATATTCAAGCTTTAAGATATTTTAGTGATGGATGGCTAACTGCTGGGATGTGTTAACATGAGGAGTTACATGTTTCTAACAACTATATATTTCCCTATCTTCGCCTTGTGTGATTGATTAGTATTGTGTACCTTCAAACAGAATAATGAATAAGACCAAGTGTGAGTAATTTTTGCAGTGAGTGCAAATGGCCCTTCACCATACTAATTCACTAATTCATTCATTAACAGAACCTATTTTCACCATTTTTGAAGTAACAAGAAATCTCTTTGTTACCAGAAGAGTTCCAGTGTTATAACAGCATGTTGAGACATATGGCAGACTAGGTCAAAAGCTGCCATTGCCTGCACTGTTCCCTAGCAAGTCAAATTCACTATAACTGCCAAGTGACTCACCACCCTGACACTCAAGATGTCAGAGAAACAGAACTAATGATCCACACCCCACAGCGCGTCGACACGTGCCTCTGGACATGTGTGAAGCTGTCTGGAAAAAGGCAATGCCTTATTTTAACTGTTACTTTCACTGCAAAAGCATGTGTTTCTAGATGTGTCAAAACCCTGGTGAACTTTATTTAAATACAGTATTTTCCGTGCGTAGATGTATCAATTTCCTGTGTGAGCTCACTTGGCACAAACTCATTATAACTAGTGAGGTGGAAAGAGAACAGTCCTCACGCTGTCTCAGCATGAGCTTCTTTTTCAAGAAAATATTTGAACATTTTAAAAAGGGATCTGTCTGTCTATCTATCTATCTATCCATCTGTTTATCTATATATCTATCTATCTATCTCTATCTATCTATCTATCCATCTGTTTATCTATATATCTATCTATCTATCTATCTCTCTCTATCTATCTATCTATCCATCTGTTTATCTATATATCTATCTATCTATCTCTATCTATCTATCCATCTGTTTATCTATATATCTATCTATCTATCTATCTCTATCTATATATCCATCTGTTTATCTATATATCTATCTATCTATCTATCTCTCTCTATCTATCTATCTATCCATCTGTTTATCTATATATCTATCTATCTATCTCTATCTATCTATATATCCATCTGTTTATCTATATATCTATCTATCTATCTATCTCTCTCTATCTATCTATCTATCCATCTGTTTATCTATATATCTATCTATCTATCTATCTATCTCTATCTATATATCCATCTGTTTATCTATATATCTATCTATCTATCTATCTCTCTCTATCTATCTATCTATCCATCTGTTTATCTATATATCTATCTATCTATCTCTATCTATCTATCTATCCATCTGTTTATCTATATATCTATCTATCTATCTATCTCTATCTATCTATATATCCATCTGTTTATCTATATATCTATCTATCTATCTATCTATATATCCATCTGTTTATCTATATATCTATCTATCTATCTCTATCTATCTATATATCCATCTGTTTATCTATATATCTATCTATCTATCTCTATCTATCTATATATCCATCTGTTTATCTATATATCTATCTATCTATCTCTATCTATCTATATATCCATCTGTTTATCTATATATCTATCTATCTATATATATCTACCTATATATCTATCTATCCATATATATAAAAACATATATATATGTGGTACTTTGGTTTAGGATGAAATAAATCCATCTGTATCACAGCAGTTATTTTTTAAGTTTAAAATGTTTTCTCAGGCTCAAAACAGGAGCTGATGCTCAGTTGCTAAGAAGTCTGGTTCATTTTCACAGAATTGTACTAAATCGATTAATAACTGTATGAAAGCCCTTAAGTTTTTGGCCACACAATCACACGGCAGGAGCTATTGTTTTTATAGGTGTAGGGGAGAGAACATTTGTAAGTTAATCAAACTTACATGTACGCTAATATTTAAAAGAGCATGCCATACAGTCTGACAACAACAAAAGACAATTTCTACTCACAGATTGTTGTTGGAATTCCTCCTTTTAAATTCAGAGCATCATCCTATCAGAGTATTAGTAGCAAATTACAGCCAGGGGCAGAGATGAGAGCAGACCAGAAACATTTCAATGAATCAAATTGATTATCATAGCAACCACATAGAGATACTCCCTTCATGTATCAATATATCCTTCTCTGTGATCACTGGACGACCTTCTCAACCAGGCAGATGACCTTTAAATCACTGAACAAGAAGAGGTTCAATTTAGGGCTGTGGAACCGGCCGAACATCTTGATTGATTTAGGCAAGTAAACAAAATCAATTACACTATACATAGAGTGTAAAGACTACCTGTCTGTCAAACACAGAATACAAACACAATCATATCTCACCATAAACTACTTTAAATTAATCCAATGCAAGATCTTGATTTTTATTTGATTAAGAGTTTCGCAAAGTACTTATCAACATAAATGATGGTTTAATTCAAATACTTCTCAAACTAAAAAGAACATTATGAACAGTCTGAAATATCTTTGAGTTGTAAGTTAGGATCACGCAAGTGCCCTGTATAGTCGTTTTAAGCCCCTTGGAGACCAAGGTAACTCAACCAAGTAATGTGAAAGGAAAGTCTTGAAATCCAGAATAAAGTGGAGAGTCATTTTGATCTCCACTCTCCAGGGGAACTCACTATTGGTTCTCTTTCAGCACGTCTGCGGAGAACACCAGTACATGTGTTAGGAGTGATTACAGAAGGAGTCCCATATATGTTGTATTAAGGCTCTGATGAATCATTGATAGAAACACATAGCTGTTTAATATTAATTCAGAACAATGCTGAACTTCCCATGAGCTGGGAAGATTTCAGTCAGACAGATTCATGAGAGACCTTTGACAGGCGACTTGTGACAGGGGAGAATTCTTACCATGTTGGTGATATGGTGACAAAGAAGTGTTAATGCAGACAGCACTCGGCTGGTTTATAATTCATTTTTTTTGACAAAGACAGAACAAAATGCAAAGAGACTTGGTCTGTCACAGGTTGCTCTCATCGGAACCAAAAGCATAAAGAAATCTCATCTCCTTTCATCTTCATCTTCCTTCTCAGATTGTTAACCGGAAGGGTTTGACACACTCTTTACATTTTGACAATCGCATAGTCGGAAATAAAATGGAAAATAAAAAAATGAACATTGTGCTGCACATCTGAGAAGCTCTACATGCATCTCATGTTCAGTGAAGCGTCTGTCGGTCGCAGTTGTACTGAGGAGAGAAAACAGAAGAAATCCATTACCCTAAAGGCCACAGTAAATCACTGGTCCTGTCAGTAAACAAAAAATGAAATGATAGTGTTTGTCTTCTTATTTTTAGAATATCCACCTGTTTGTATAATAACATTTATCAAATAAACCAAATGTTATTCTCGCCCTCTAGTAGATGTGAGTAATCCCACTAACCACATGATTTTATTTCCAGTTATAGAAAGGTGTTATTCCCTCCATGGTGCAGAGTGCAGAGAGTATTGGCTCTGGCATGATGACTAAAAGAGAGAAAAACCATTGAGAGAATGGAGGCACTCGAGAGGACAAGCAGGTCCCCTCAGCAGGAGGTCTGTGTACCTATTACAAGCTTCAATGTATCCCCACAGCAGGTAAAATATAGTTGCTATTGAACTGGAATACTAAAGGACACAGGGTGCTAAAAGCCCAAACGCTGTCTGTCCTCAATGCTTAATGTTTCTTTGGAAATAGAAACACATCAATGGCCGCAATGTTCCAGTCCTTAAAAGGCCATTTGCATGTTCTACCACGTGCCTGGTATGACTCATCATCGCCTAAAGAGCAATTTCCTGTCTTTAATCGTGGTGATTACAAGGAGACACAGCATATGAAGATAATGTCCCCCCGTGTCCCAAATGCCACAGAACTGAAGATCATTCATCCCTTTGATACCTCGTTGCAAAAAAGAGGCAGCTGACATAATGAAGCGCCAAGAGACACTAAGAGCTGTTCTGCCTCTTTGGATTTCCCTTTCCCAATGTCCTGGAGCTCTGTGGATGTTACATTTACACAAAATGAAGCTCAGTTGGTGAATGATGTACCGTTTTAGATAATGACATGATAAGTTAAATTACATATTCTTCTCAAAACAGTTAAAAAACAAGATGTTTTTTGCATGTGACCATCAATATATTACAGAAATATATATATATATTGCAATGTAGTAAAATAAACCATTTCAAATCGATTAAGATGTAGAAATGTGAGTCTCATAAGTCCTACACTTTATGCAACAAGGGTGCTTTGACATAATTTCATCACTTGAAGAAGCCAGTTTAAGAAAGAAATATCATAACAGTGTTTATTCTGAAAATAAAACTAATTAAATTGATGTTGGATTATATTACTGCAAAGATTACTGATGATGGAACATTTGTATACCTGTAACTAAGAGTAAAATCACAACTAAGATTGAGTTTGCAATACAATGAAAATGTACACTATTTGCATCCAAAAGCAATGCTCATGTAAAAAAAAGAAATTCTATAAAAAGAAACAGCCTGAAGTAAAATTGCGACATGTTCCCTTTAATTATATAATAAGCAACAGTCACGAATATCTTAAAAAGAAATATTTGAGTTTATCCACCAATATTTCCAAGCCTAAAAGCATCTTTAAAGATCATGAATTATTTGTTAAAATGGATGATATGCCTAACCCTGTAAGTTTAAATGAGCTCTTTTCTTAAACGTTTCTTATTCAAGCACCTCTTCACAAAAGCATTTGTCACGAGCGTATTTGTCTTGGTCTTAAATCATGTGAATTCCAGTTTTCCAAATAATGTTTCACAAGGCAATAACTTTACAATGACACTTCAGACAAAGTAAATCCAACACAACAGTTATCTAATTAAAGAATTGTGTTAAAAACGTCATGAGAGATGTATCGAGTGGACTCAACACTAAAGGAATTATCATTGTTTTTTTCTTCCTTCAAAATCAATCTGGTTCCGAGCAATTGGATTGCACAGTTAAGGTATAGTGTGTCACCTCACTGCCAACTGTACATTTGGCTGGAGAAGAAAAACTGCTTTACTTTCTAATAGGAATTTGTCACGGTGCCTGGAATAAGGGGATCTATTTCTCAGGGGACTGATATTTCACTTTGAATTACTCCTCTGGTCCATTCATCTCCTGACCAATACAGTCTGAGATCCTGCCGCCGCCTTGTCATCTCACAGATTTGGTGTCAGCCCTTATGAATGGCATTTCATCTCTCTGTTTCATGTTTCTAATTCCTGCAGCAGAGTAAAGCTAAAGGCTAAAAAGGTCCTGCAGGATGAAAAGGAAATAATAAGGGAGAGACTTTAGTATATTCCAACTCAGGAACAGAAGAGCAGCAGCGACTAATACATCCGTTTGATTGTTTCAACCCCAGGGCAGAATTTATTTTAGAATATTTCAAATAGGCCCATTCCTCTTTGCAGAGAAAATCGATCTTAGGTGTTATCCAGCAAATAGAAGTCATTAGCTGACATAAGATAATGCAGAGTACATTGAATGTGTTGTTGATTTGCGACTGTAGCAAGAAATCATAATAAAAGGCCAAGGTAAGTATAACATCAACCATATGGCGTTCTCTGGATTAATGCTTAGGTTATCACCTGTGCGATATAAGTTAAATAAAACAAAAGTAAATCCATATACATGCACACTATCTAATTCAGTAAATAAAAGTGACTATGTTGATCCAGGAGCAGTATACCTCTGTGGAAATGTTGGTCAGTTTCCATCTGCTCTGCTACACCTCTCTTACCCAATGGAGCGGCAGCAGGCCATCACACCAAACCCCGAGGCGATCAGACTTTAGAGGAACAGAATAACACAATTTGCTGTTTGTTTTTTCCCAAAGATGTTGGTTTCACTGGGAGAAACCTGACCAGATAGACCTGGACAGAAACTTGACTGTATAGTTGGAAAAAAAGAGAAAATATTTGATCTTAATTTTGTAGGGAAGAGAGGATTTGTGCTAGACTCAGAACCAATAAGGTGTCTATGCTGTTTAGCCTTTCTTTAGCCTTGGATGGTTGCATATTTTATATCCAAAAATAGTCAATCAATCATAAAATATTTTCTTAATCAATTCAGTATGTTTCATGAGAAGCATTTGAGCCTTTTTGTGAATTATTGGTACACACCGTCTTGAGATAATACAGTGATGTTACGTATTGCGCCGAGGCTTCGGAGCGTGTGTCGAGTAATCCCCGAAGCTTTTTGTGAAGCATGTATCGAGGCTTGTATCGTTTTGGGCCAGTGACGTCATCGATGACAAACGAAGCCTCGCTGCCTGTCGATACCACGTGACTGCTTCACGAAGCGATTCAGATCGGTTGAACCGTTGAACCACAACGCTCATAATACCCATGGATGTATAATAAGAACCATATTACCCCTCCTGTGCCCGGTGACACGATGGAATTAAAAGAGCTCAAAACCTCACCTATATAGAGGTCGGAACATGTCATAAGTATAAATAGATACAAGCATAAATAAATGTAGGAAAAAAACCATGAATGAATAAATACAGGAATAAATATGTTACAGTATTTTCAGGGAGATTCAGCGTGTGTGCTGTGGCTCAGCTGGAAAGCAGTTGACTCACGATCACAGGGTTCCTGATTCAACGACTCGTCAATACGTCTTTTTTATTGTTTATAAAAGCTACAGCTAAATGAGATAATGTAGTTAATAAATGTATTCTTTGATATGGTTTAGCCTTTCTCAGGCTACAACATGGTTAAGTTTATGAATATTAGTAAGGAATACAAATCCCTATTTGTAATGTTTACCAGCCTCCTTAGGCTTTTCAATCACAATCATTCAACTGGAATAAAAACAATATTGTTAACATGAAAATATGATTTAATGTTGGTTGTTTAGATGTATTCTAAGGCTTTACTCATTGGGAACTCGGTATGAGATAGAGCACACTGTTGAGATGTCCAATCTGCCTGTTTTACACACTTTGACCAACAGGGGGTTTGTGTTCAAATGAAGCCCATGATGAAGCCTCATGAGATGAACCCTTTTGCGAACCAATTGGCTGGAAAGCTTCAAAGCTTCATAAGGCTTCATCTCGCCATCACTAGATAATACAGTGAAAATAGTCAAACTGAAGGAATAGTAGAGGCCAGAAAAGACAGATTGTCACGGTGTGTGAAGCAGGTAGGACCCAAATGCAGATTAAAGTGAAAGTTCCTTTATTTCAAGGCTAGGTGATAACACAGACAGAACAGAACACTCACCGACGAACTAGTCATGACAAAAGACGAACCAACAAAGCCAGAAAAACCAGAACTTAAATACACACAAGACTAATCACAGAAACAAGACACAGGTGAGGAGGGAGGAGAAAACACAGGGACACCAGGTGAACACAATCGGGTAAATTAGACACACCAGGGAAACTAACGACCGGGAACCACAGACAGATTTAAACAAGACACAACGCAGACAGAAACAGGCAAGACAGGAAGTGAAGACCTTTCAACATGAAACAAGACAAGACAAAACACCATAAAGACAGATCGTGACACAGATGGCTTATGGATTTCCCAACAAAGGGAATAGTTACTGATGCAGCAGTATGTTAGTTTTAGTATACAAGACAAACTATGTCATCTTATTTATGATTCCCTCCCCCTCATAATGCTCTAGTTTTCTTCCCCATCCAGAATGGCCTCTCAGATACATTAGCACCAAAGTGTTTAAATAAAAACCCTGCTAATTATGAAAGATGAGGCAAACTAAAGGAGAGGCACAATGGACTGAGGTGAGCTTGTTTTCTTCCAGGGACTGTCATCACTTTGGTGTGTCTGACTCTTTGCTCGAGTCCTCTGTATATTGTGTCTCCTGTCTCAGCCGCTCTCTTTTTCAGACCTCAGAACAGCTTAAAGGTCCTTGGCCATTTCTACTGATCATATTTCCATTGTTGAGGTCTACTAGAATAGATTTAAATTGTGCAATTTTCCAAAATCACATTGGTTTCTCATACAGCATCTCTGTATAGTATGTGTATTCACCAGGTATTCACTCTCTGTCCTAAACGGCTTGTTGGAGCTCCTGCCCCCCCCCCCTCCCTGTGAGCCCAGTGTGCTCTGATTGGTTGGGACGTTGCGAGGCTCGCTGCTGCGAGGAGCAGACAGGTTTCCGGGTCAGCGAGACACAGCGAAACTCATCCTGAGCACCGCGATCCCAACTCGTCTATTACCAGCGTTTACCAGCCAAGAGATCCTGGTGTGTGAGGTGCTCCGCGGATTGGTCCATTTGGGCCAATCCGGTCATTTGTTGTTGATTTGGGTATTCACACGTCACAGAACCCAGGAAGCAAACAATGGAAAATGAGAAATATCCAACGAGGCGTTCTGGGGCAGCATAGACAGGTATTTTCTGTGTTAGAGTTTTACTCGCTACAGGGTGTACTTTGAGGGTTTTTGACTCTGCAGACCGTTTACATGCATACAAACCTTCATAACACACAAGGGGACGGGTTGCAAATGTCCTCTCTGTGGGACTAATAAAGGTATTCTGATTCTGAATAACCGGAAAAGCATGACATGGGCTCTTTAAGTTTTGATGTACAGGTTGTCAATAAAAGGTCCAAGTCAACAGTTTTGTACAGTAAAGGCCTGTATCCCTCAGGGCTGTATGCACTCGCTGCTCTTGTTTATTTTTCTTCCTCAAGTTCCTCTGTGCACTCCCCAGAGTTATCAACATTAAATTGCTTTTTGGTTCAGAAGCTACTCAGATGCATTAGAACTTGTAATGGACTTTGCCTTGGTAAAGGCATCAGGCGGCCTATTGATTGTGCCTACTGGGTACAGCTGGAAATGCTTACACCTTTGAATTATTCATGTTTCTATCACAATTATTGTCCTAATTGTAACAACGTTTGGGCGGCAAACTGCAAGGAAGGAAAAAGGAACTTATATTGTCACTTTCTGCCTGCCCTTTATTATTTGAAATTAGGAATAGTAATGTGATCATTTTTCATACAACATTATAATCGTATCCATTACAAAGATGATAACTTGTGTTGCCTGAAAGGCAAACAAAGTTTTAGACGGATCACGCCTCTTAGTTTTAATTAAAAATCACAGACAGCTTAATTGCGGTGCGGTTTTGCTCTGCTGGCCCGTGATTGCTTCAGAAACTGAAACTGAGATTGTAGGAAGGGCTGCTGCAGATATTGTTTCTGAGTTCTTGCCCCATGACCCCCATCAAGTCTGGACTTTTCAAACTTTCTTCTTCAAGTTTCTTTTCATGGTGTAATAAAGTGTACTTAGAGGAATATTCTTTAAAATGGACTTTGATAGGTGAAAACTACTGGGACAAAATGTCACTTGAACTTATTCTGTATGCACCTGAAATTCAAGTGAGGCACTTAAAGTTCTTCTTCTCTTTTTGTCATATTTGCATCTCATGAAGTAAGCCGCTTTTGAAATGTACCTTGGCCGTATTCTGTATTTCTGAATTGATAATGCTGATCTGTAATTCACTGCAAGCTTTTAACAATATGTAAGATGCCATACATATTTATGAAAATCTCAGCCTCCGGCTTACATTTAGCTGATTGTGCACTTCCGTGTGCAGTTTGGTTTGGTCATAATCCATCATTATGTCTTAAAGTAGGGGCTACCCAAACCCCTCCCCCACCTCCCTCTGGGCGCATTGAATTATCACTCAACTTTATTGAAACATTCAAAGTAGCAGAGTTATTGACAACATGAGCTTATGCGAGAAACTTTCCTGAATGGGTTTTAAATGCTGATACAGCTAGGAAAATGGTCCTACTATCACTTTGTCTTCCCTGGCTTTGAACCAACTATTTGTGAATGATTGTCACTGTTAAGAGATTTTTGATGATTGAAGTTTCAATGTTATCTGCATAAGTTCCCTTTCTACTTGTTTCTTTGTCCATGAAGAGAGAGTGTTTGGTTTTTCCTTTTTTCGGTTCTCTCATCCTCACAACTCTTTTCCAAAACCATTCATGTTTCCAATCTAAGAACCTTGTATCTGTCTTGAGTTGCCCCTACTACCTTTTCAGCATGAATTACACATCTCATGACGATCTGCGATGATGGTGTTTTACATAGTTGAAAGCCTTTTCTGTATTCTCTGACATGATTGATAAATGTTTGCTTTGTATATTACATGCTGTCAGTAACTTCATAGTCAAGTATTACATTGGATTTTTATTAGACAAAGAATTTCTGGCTCCCTCATCTCGAGTTATTAATAAAAAAGAATAATTGATTTCCCTACAATAACAACACTTCTGTTGTTCCTCAGCCATCATTTTCCCTCACCACCAATTTAGGCCAAGTGTAGCCTCTGTCCTCATTTCCTTAAATTCTTCAGTCATCAACCAATGATACAACCACTTCTCTATTCCAGCTCTAACACTGCAGGTGTGTTTGAAAGTGTAGAAAGACCCTGCAGTAAGAAAACAGGGCTAAGGGAAAAGGCCATCAGATTAAACTCTTTCAGACTCTCATTCCCCGCAACATTAACTCTTATCACTGTCCCAGTATTGATTTGAAACATCATTGAATCCAAAAGTAAAACATCAAGTCTTGTATTTATCTGAATATAGCCTCATTCAGTCTAATCGAATGCATGTCAGACAACTCAGTCCATTTTTCCCACGAGCACATCTGTTCTCTAATGTCTGTGTTTGCTTATCGCTGCTCAGGGTTGGCACAGATGTTGAACTTTGATACTGAGCCCAGGGCAGCTGCAAGATGCAAAGTGACTAAAGTGGTCTTGAAATAAAATGCTGCTAAAAAGGCGTACAAATCTTTAGCCTTGGTCCGTCTGCTGTTTTAATTAATTCTATGTTTATACATTTGTATAAACATGAGGCAAACAAGATGATATAGAGTGCCGACATTACAAGGTCAAGTCACCCACCAGCTGAGTGCAGACTCTTATGCAACATTATAAGGAGCAAGGTTATCACTTTCTTCCCGTGTGAAATACTCACCTCAACTCTTTATCTACAGTAATCCTACTTACTTGTTTGTTTTGTTTGACACAATGAAAAGCCTGTATGGGGCAAAACTTGACAAACACCAGCAACAAGCGATGTTTAAAAAATAATGACTGTAACCTGATTTTTAGTAGAAAGTGCACACTGTAAAGTCGGTGAGTGGCGAAAGCTTTGAATTGTCATTGTGAGGATTAATAAAGAATGAGCTTCTTTAATGTTTCGCCTGAGTGAGCTCATAAAACCCGACATGGAGTGAGGGAAGAGACGGAATACAAATAAACCAGGCCCAATAAATGTCACTCCTTCCTTTGTGTTTGCAAGGCATGCAGGAAATGTGAGAATTAGGTGTCCACGATAGGGAGACAGGAGAAAGAGGCAGGGAAACAAATGTTGCACAAGCTTGGCAAAGGGCATTGCAAAAATGCTCTCAATTTGTCATACGCAATTGGCTTCATGCTTTCAGAGAGCAGAGGAAAAAGGTTGTTTTTCCATGTGATGTCAATGCTTTATCTGATTCCGCCTAATCATAGCTGAGGACTGAGAGAAAATAGGATCCTAGAATTGCTGGAATGAACAGTTGTAAAGGTGTACAATTATTTTTCTACTCACAGTACATTTTGTCTGTGTCTGCCTTTTCTTTTTGCTCAACAGCGCTTTCCTTATTACTAATTCACATATTCCTATTCAATACTCGTCCTGCATTGCTGATTAAATTCAATATGAAAGTAGTTTTGCAACTGTTTTGTGACTACGCTGAATAAGATTATAATTCAACTGGTTTACTTTTTTTGACAAGGACATCTTGAACTGACTTCTTCTCTTTCAAAAGAGCAGCCTATTTTCAGGAAAAGCTATTTGGTGTGCTGAATGCAACCTTGCTTGGTGTTTGCACATTTTCTGTTTGTTATGTTGAATGAGGTAGTCAGCTGAAGTTCAATGATTGAAGGTTACAGATTAAATGTATCATACTTAACTTCATGCTACAAAGACACAGGGGGCAACATTTCATGTCTACTACGTACTGCATCCATACAACCAAGCTTGCTATACGTTTTTTTTAAAAGCAGCCAAGAATAAGCATGATTACACCAATAGGCTGAAACTCTGAGACCTGGTCAAATTGGCAAAAACTAGAACACGGCTCACACTCTTGCCTGGTACTTTCTCCCCTCGTTGAAACAAGACGAAATGTAAACACACGTGGTTCTGTAGTCTCTATCACTTTGGGTTTAATGCAAAATAAAAAACATATAAATGAACAAAGACCCTGAACCTTTACCATGATTGGCAAGCCCTTGGGGCAGCTCTAGCTTAAATCGACACACAAGTGTAGGCTACTGCACATCTCTGCTCACTCTTTCCACCACTAAGCCAACATAGTTTCCCCAGCATACACACACAGTTATAAACAACGGTTTTAACACACATCCAGGGTACGCACATAGTCCATCAAGTCGGTTCCCTAAACCCAGGGACCATCAGGGGAACAGAAGACACAAGCAGAGCCCTAATACTACAAGGGCTCGGGGCCAAAAAGCAACTTAAATCAATTCCATTTGATTAGGTGCACTACATCTTATAATTCCATTAACGCAGGGATGGATTTTCAATGAATGTAACTGCAGGCAAATGGTTGGGCATAATTTTGTGAAATGAAATACGGCACAGGTTCAGAACTAGGGTGTGAATTTCTTCCTTGTCTCCTTTATCTCCTCCCCATTTTCTCATTGGGACTTTGGCTCATCCGAGAGCAGTCTTGATTGTCCTCTTTTTGCAAGGCTTCTTTTTTCCCCCACATTATCTTAAAATGCTTTCAGAATGCTTTGTCTCAAATTATTTCACACTTTAATATATCAGCTTTGGCTCAAACGACCGTGGTTAGACCACCATGCATTTTCCTGATTTAGTCCCAACTAAATGCTGCATATAAGCCATTAGTTGCACATCAGGGAGGTTAAGCATTTAAAGGGGACCTATTATGCAAAATGCACTTTTGTATGTCTTTTATAAATATGTGTCCCCGGTGTGTCAGGGAACTCACACAGTGTGAGGTAATAAAACCCTCTCTCTTTTCCCCCTTACCCACATCTCTAAAAACGGGGGGTACAATGAAACTGATCCAGATTTGTGTCCGATATATATATAATATCGGCAATGCGGACCCACTGCAGTATCAGAAACAATGCCCGACTGTTTTGGATGTAATATAGTCTTTGTTTACATTAGCAAGCATGCTAACACTCAGAGCTAACGCAGTACTGGAGAGAGCACATATGTAAAACAGCAGAAAGAAGAAAAACCCACCTTGTGGTAAACCCGCAAGAGAAAAATATTTGAGCTCCATACTGTTTCAGAAATAATCCTTGATGTGGTTTGGTACATGATATGGCGTTTAATAACGGCAGCATTGAGCTGAATCTGCCGTGTAATTCTGAGCAGGCATTAGCTCCACCTCCTTTTCTTTCTTTTTTTTAAAGCGAAGGACCCCGAATCAGGAGTTCTCTAATGGCACATTTCCACTGCAGCGTGTAGCACGGTTTAAGCGTGCCGTGCCAAACCTGGCCCGTTGTTTGTTGCGTTTCCACTAGGGGTAGTTCCGGCTAACGGGTACTGTTTCACAGTTTTTCTGGCCCTTCAAAAGACGGCAGGCGAAAAACCTTTTTAAATGCGTGTTTTCTGAATGGAGATCGGCTGAGCTAGCGCAGTATATGCTCCGACCGTCCACTCTCACAACAACGGCTTAGACATAAATAAACCAGCGACTGTATTCACCATGACACAGACAATCTGTGGTTTGTACTTGTTTAACTTTTGTCTAGTTTCTGAACAGATATGAGGAGCTGTTAGCTGTGAGCTCTGAGTGCTAACAGCTAACGGCTGATGTTGGTTTTGTGGTTCGCATTGAAGATTACGTCACGGCTCCGCCTACACTGCGTTACTATAGTTACTGCCCCAGCTACTAAACTGTAATGGAAACGCAGCATAAAGTGAGCCTGGCCTACCAAGGCCTAACTATACCGTACGAGGTCCTGCAGTGGAAATGTGCCATAACAGGGCAAAAACAGAGGGATGTCTAAAATGCATGATGTGTTTGGTATTTTGAGCAAAACACATCATATACATGTCTTTTATATAGTTTTATATATCTGAGACCCATAATATATGGGTTGGGAAAAAATTGCATGATAGGAGACCTTTAATAAGTTACCTTTTTGTATACAATATTCTGACACATTAGCCTCCTATAACACTGTGATTTGTCAATGGGAAAGCTTTAACAGCCCAACCACTTTGCTATGGAGTTTTTGAAGCAGCCTGTGGTGACGGTGTCTCTGTGTGATCCTGGCCTTACAGCTTCAGACATAAAGCCAGGATTCTGACAGTCAATGAATGTGATGTCCCCTCTGGAGGCAAGTGGCTAGCCCTCAGAGAACATTCAAGCGTGATTGGAGCCATGGTGTGATTTTAAAGACCCTGAGTAAAATATCTGTCAGGAAGCCAGTAAAGACAGCTAGATTAACTGCATGACTGCCGCAATTTTATGCCTCACTAATCAACCTTTACTGTACATTCTAGGCTAAGTAAAGGCTAGGGATATAGGGACCGTTACATTTCCTGCATGGCATCGGCAATCTAACTTAGCCTTAGGCCTGTTGCTTCACGACTCAGTGTGTCCTCTAACAACAAATCAAATTGCTTGTCATCACATATCTATACACATGTTGGTGTAAACGATAAATAGATAGATAGATAGATAGATAGATAGATAGATAAATAAAGTAGGTCCAATAACCTTTGTGCCATGTGCAGAGCGTTTCTACATCTCAAAATGTATGCGACTTATATTTAATGCCTTTTTCAGCTGAACCCACACTTCTCTGGTTTTTTAATCAAGAACAATTGTTTGCATTAGGGGTGTAACGGTATCCGTATTCGTCCCGTACCGTCACGGTTCGGACGTCACGGTTCGGCACATGCAGTCACACGGCGAATACGCCTTTTTTTTACGAGTAGGAAAAAAGTCTGTCATTCAGGGCAGTATCCACTACACTATATATAATCCAGGGGGCGGTATTGCGCCTAAAAGCTGTTTGCCAGCCGCCCTTAAACAACAAATGAAGAACAAGAAGAAACAACAACAAAACGAACAAAATACAAGAAGAAGAAAAGTTAGTATGGCGATTTCAGATAAAACACAGGAGCTAGAACCCACCTGCTTCTTTTAAATCAGCTGTGTGGGAACATTTCGGGTTCCCTGTGGACTACAATAACGATTAAGTGTGCGAGTGGTGGATCGGACGAGGACGGTGTGTCGCCGTTGTTCGACAGCGGTGCGGTATGCTAATGGTAACACACGCCAAACATGCTAAATCATATCAGAAGGCATCACCCAGATTTGCCAATCACCGGAGCCCGGCAAAAGACAACAGCAGTTCAACAGCTGATCCCCGCTGTTTTTAAGAAGCCAATAGACATGAGAGCCGTGAGACCAAAATAAATAACGGAAGCTTTTGGCATATGTTTTTCAATGACTTTGCGCTCTTGAAACACTTTCTTATTATTTATGATGTCATATTTTCAAGACATTCTTTTTAGCTTTACAGCTTGATGAAACCTTTTTGTTTGACATCAGCCATTATAGATAATATGGCCATCTGAGTGTGTGTGGTACTGTGTATGGTTTGTTTTTAACTGTTTAATACAGTTAATTATTCAAAATGTCAGAGTTCTTTATTTTTAAACTGAAACTTGCACTACTGTTCAAAAATAAATAACAACAAACCTGGAATTATGCATTTGGGACTTTTTTTTGCTTTTTCTTGTTGTACCGAACCGTACCGAACCGTGACCTCCAAACCGAGGTACGAACCGAACCGTGACTTCTGTGAACCGTTACACCCCTAGTTTGCATACATTCTTAGTTTTTCCTTTTTTGAGATCACTGATCTCAGTCAACTCAGAGTAAACTGGTCCTTAAGCTGCTGCAGAGTTGCTGTCGGACACGCTGCTGCATCTTTAATGCAGTGCTAGCTGGGGGACTCATCAAATATTTGTGTCTTTCCCAGTCAAGCAACGCAGTGCTTACACTGGCTGAAGGACTCAGTGCCCTCCTGTCCCCTCTCAGAACGCTGTCCCGCGCTGAATGGATGCTGCAGTCATCTGCGGGGACAGCACTGATGAAGGTCAACAATCCATCGGGCCCTTAGGATGGTGAAAAGCATGGGCCACTGAATGGGCATTTAAATGATGAATGTATGCAGCAGATGGACATAAATCTCAGAATAAATGCTGACCAAATATTTTCTTTGTAACATCAACACAGTCTTATATATCATAAAGATCTCTGATACAAGTGCTTGGAAAATACATTATACATCATTGGAATACCTTTACAAACATAACATTACTTAAATGCCTGTGCCTGAGAATCAGTGAAAAAAGAGCTATTGCTGCTATTCTTATGGAACGTGATTTTGTCAGGGCACACTGGACAAATATTTCCAGCAATAAATCATTTTTGAGAATTCTAGTGTTAAGAGCAACGAGATGAAACAGTAGATCCACTTTTATGAACATCCATATTATTCTAGTCATTACATCATTACAATAACAGATGAGCAAGACTGTAAGAAGTTACTGGTTCAATATTGAACTGCAAGCCAGCAGCCCTTTGCCAATGAGGGAACAGAGCAACAACTGTGCCAGTTTATGTTGAGCAAGGGGAAATCAAGAGCAAATTTATGAGCATAATAATGAATACTATGCCTGCTTTAATTACACCAATCCTGGCCTCTTTGAAGTATGCTGTTGCACAGATAAACATGGATCAAGTATTACATGTGTATGTTGGTGGGAATTTTTAAATTATGTTTGTCAGTATTGCTGTTTACAAATGAGCAAAAGGAGCTTAATTACCAGCCCTAGTTGTGTACAAACAGGGAAATATAGGATTCACTTTGACATTCACTGTCATTTAGTGAAATCAAATCTGAACCTGAAATACATTACACCGTTAGCAGTTCATGAATCATAAGCGAAGACGATGCTAATATATTTCATGGATGCATTTTGAATGTCAACCAAGTGTGGTTAGAGGGGCAAAGAGGTGCCCTGCACAGATGCTTTTCACACACGATGTCTCTGAAGCACCTGTCCCCGCCGTATGTCAGAGCTCTAAACGTTCCAAGCCGAGCTAAACAAGGCAAACGGATACAAATCTGTGCCAAAACAGGTGTGTGACAGTTCCACCTGTGTTTCCACCAGGCATTCGCTTCTCATTCTCATACCCAGATAAAGAGTCTGATCTCTGTCAGAATAAAAAAGGATCTGTCAGCTGCTGGCTGCTTACAGATATCCAAAGAATCTCCCTCAACACCCAGCTGCTCTCCCCAGGTTTTGCTGATAGGGGGTTGGGGGATTTTAGACACCTTTGACTTTGAGTTACCTTTCAGTCAGGCTGTAGTTGTTTTTGAATATTTTTTTATCTAGAATATCCATATCATCACTTTCTATTTACATCAGGGATTTGTAATCATTAAAGATTAAGTGAAATCAAAAAACTCGAAGCTGGACACGTATATTTCCACCTTTGCATGAGCCTTTTATCTCATGATGGAGCTTGCTGTATTGCTTGTTTTGCCATATGAGTTGATATACTGTCATCCTTGGAGCATGGCTCATTTTTATTCCATTATCAAGCTGGCTGTAGCGTTAGTTTATTGCCTTTGTACTGTGTAACCAGTTCTGTATCTTACTTTGAAAACAAGGCCATCTTCAAAGGGAAAACATGAAAAATGTCTTAGTGAAATTAAAATGCCGACTACAAAGATTTGGATGAAAGGTGAATAATATTCACATCAAGCTAGTGTATTATCAGTATGTACAGCCAGGAGGAATGCAGAATTGATTTAAAGACTAATCGTTCGACTTTACCAGGTTACTCATGAGCAGAAGAGAAAGTGTTACTGAAGTTCAAAGTCGAGCGTGACCTTGCATGACGTTGGTGGAAAAGAATATGTGAAAGACTCCTTTAAGTTCATCACATGAAACAGTTTAATTCATATCATGAATCTGTATAATGTGCTCTATAAGCTTTATGCTATATGCAGACTGCAGTCGGTGATGTTTAATTCATGTATTTAAGACATTCACGGGAAATATGCACCATCTGCAATTCAGTTAGTCATTATTATAAAAAACCTATTAAAGAACAATTGGCACTGCACCTAATTCCCTTTAAAATATTTTAAAAAAATGATGTACTGTTATGACCGGCTCGTAGGCCACAACGGAAAGATAACAAGACGTACACGAGTTTCCAAAAGCCACGGCACATTTATTGCGGTTGTTCAATATAATGCACAAGATGGATGGACGAGGGGAGAGTATGGGCATAGATATGTCTCATAATTATTTGTGTGAACATAAAAATAATTCGTGTGTAAATATGTGATTTGTAAATTTAAAACAACATCCACAAATGCATTTAAAAGATTTGCAAACTCACAAATACATTTGCAAGTGTAAAACGAATCTGCAAATACGCTAAATATGTTCACAAATAAAAAAAAGATCTGTGATTATCTCTTTAACATTTACACCTTTCGATCAGGCATTTGTGAATCCATTTTGTATTTGTGGACCAAAAATGCGCTTGCGGATCTCAAATCTCTGTTCACGGATCGTCTTTTTACACACTCGGAATTTTGAGACATATTTTCCGCCGGTCTCGGCTAAAATCTACTCGTGTCACTCGGTTATTTTCGGAAACCACGTGATGGCCCGCTGATGGCGACATTTCCGCATGATTTCAAAGTAAGAGCATGATGGTTTGTTTAATGCTCTGTTTTTGTATTATAATGAACAGCGGAACGTTAGATGTATTCTTCATCACCATAACCCTGACCTAAATACGGTGCTTTTCTACAGATTACTTTATTACTGCACTGGTAAGGTAAAATTAGGCCGATTAATAAAATGTGAAGTGCTTTGTAACTTCGACCCGCTTGACTGAATACACAACAAACAATGAAGAAAGAGTTTTATCTGGGCTGTTTCACTGCCAGCTGCTCCCCCGGGACCCGAAAGTGGCGTAGGCTATAGCCTGCACTTCAACATCAACGAAAGTGCTCGATATATGCTATATTGAACCAATAACACAAACTAACTGTATCACTATAACATGATGATGATGATGATGGTGATGAAGAATGCATCTAACGTTCCACTGTTCATTATAATACAAAAACAGAGCATTAAACAAACCATCATGCTTACTTTGAAATCATGCGGAAATGTCGCCATCAGCAGGCCATCACGTGGTTTCCGAAAAATAACCGAGTGACACGAGTAGATTTTAGCCGAGACCGGCGGAAAATATGTCTCAAAATTCCGTGTGTGTAAAAAGACGATCCGCGAACAGAGATTTGAGATCCGTGAACAGAGATTTGAGATCCGCAAGCGCATTTTTGGTCCACAAATACAAAATGGATTCACAAATGCCTGATCGAAAGGTGTAAATGTTAAAGAGATATTCACAGATCTTTTTTTTATTTGTGAACATATTTAGCGTATTTGCAGATCCGTTTTACACTTGCAAATGTATTTGTGAGTTTGCAAATCTTTTAAATGCATTTGTGGATGGTGTTTTACATTTACAAATCACATATTTACACACAAATTATTTTTATGTTCACACAAATAATTATGAGACATATCTATGCCCATAGGAGAGGATCGCCGTGTTACTCCTCCTGCGGCCGGCTTGGAGAGAGTCAGGGCCGCCTTGTGACTCCGGGCAGCTGGGTTTAACAGCACCTCGGCTCGGGCCAGGTGTCCGCATTCGCGCTGATTGGCCTCTTCAGCTCCACCCCACCGTAAAACCTGTAACACACTTGCACACAGGCTCTGGGGCCGTCACAGTACTCTCAACAGCCAGAACAGTATGTGTGTTTGTGTGTATTATAAGGATTCGATCGATGAGGCGCTGATATCAAAAATAGATCAGTTTCTGTTTTGTTCATTTATATCACTTGTATCTATTTTTTTCTCATTAAAAAACAAGGTGTGCTTCTGGTTGTACACATCGAAAATGCATAATTAACTCCTGCATCAGACTTGAAACAAAACACGTGCATCAATTTGTACAATTTAATTGCATCATTTATGCCTTTCTTTAGCTCATGTGCAAATCACATCTGCGTATACATTATGCATATGATTCCTTACCACTGCCTGACATACAGGAATGCTGATGAACATATGACTCACTCTTTAACATCTCAACACATACAGTGACAGAGCATCATGCATGCTGCTCCTTAAATACCTACAATACACTGTAGATTAGCAGTATACAGGTACATACAATTTGTCCTGTATAGACTAATACTCTAATAAAACTATAATCTATAAACTATAAATTAAGTTTTTTGCACACATAATCTAGATTTAAGCATGTTGCCTTATGCATGTATTATGTAACCACATTTGTATTAAAACGTAGGAAATAAAGAACATGTTATATCCTCTCGTGAATGCAGTACTAATGACTTTTTGTTTTGGTAGATTTGGATAATATTGTCTGTAATTGTAAAGATCAACGAATCTGGAAAAGCCACATATCTTCAAGTTTTGCTTTTTTTTATACATTGGGCAACTGAGATTACTTTTTTTTTCGCTTGCATTTGAAGTGTTTCTTTTATGTCCCTCAGTGTTTTGTGGGTTGTGTATAGAAGGAAATTAGAATCATATCACAACCCAGTTATGGTCAGGACTTTATTTTAGGTGTATAGATGACGCATCTTTGGGATGTGAATACTTTCTATGCAAATTGACTCTTAACTGTATGTTTGAAAACAATTCGTAGGATACCTAATTTACATATATTTGTGATCTTGCAATATTTTTCTTTCCTTAAATGAAAAGTGTAGAACCAGTGTCTCTATGTGTACCGATAGTGCTTTCATGATCAATTTATGTCCTGCTTACTGCAGCAGTATATCAGCCAGCGTCCCAGAACAAACCTCCCATTTCCAAATGTCTTCTTGTGCATGTGTTATTATTTTATTTGTTGCCAGGAAGATTTTGATATTGTGAAACAAGATATGAGCCAAGAATACTGCAGGGGAACACATGTTAGGTCAACTTTGAGGAGGAAGAGTGTGTTTGATGGATGCTTGGCAGGTTTTGGGTGGAGCGCCTTAAGACCTCTCTCACACAAACACACACACACACACACACACACACACACACACACACACACACACACACACACACACTCTGCCATTGACTTACTCGCACTGCTCTTTTCATGAGGTGGTGGAGGGCTTTACTGCTCAGCACATGGCATCAATCAAGAATGCTCATGTGAGTTTAGCGATAGAGCAGAGGATGAGTCATTCTTTCTTTCAGGGTGCTCTGGGATAAATGTGTTGTTAGGTCTTTCAGGGTTTGTTTAATGCTCGAAATGCAATCACAGTGACTGAGCAAAACTGGCCTCCATAGGCAACAAGACGAACAAGTGTTGACACGATGAAATTAAAGCAGCAACTCCATTATTAAAAATAACAAATCTCACTCTGTCGTCTTCTCTTTCTCTCCCTCTGTTTGTGTGTTTAGAGCTGTAGGCCTATCTGTCGTTTTTTGTTTGTGAACATCGTCACTGGCACGCGTCTGTTCTTTTTGCGCCTGTGTTTGTTAATGTCACTCAAGACAGCCAAATTGAAGGTGCCATTGTTAGTGCCGGAGGGCACCGGGAGTGGATTCGACAGCTTGACAGCTCTCATTAGCGTATTAGACACAAACAGTGGCACAGATGCTCCCGGTCAGTCCTTGGTCAGCCTGGAGCGTCGCTTAACGGCCTGCTGACAGGTGGCTTTGTGGCACTCTGTCTCGTGGCTGACAGGGTGGCACAACAGGAGCTCATCTTCAATAGACTGCTGGGATTTCCAAGGACGATGAATACTGGAAGAGTATAATGAAATTAATCGTGAAGGTTATAAAAGCATGCAACCATAGTGCAGGGCCGGACTGGGACAATAAGTCAGGCCGGGAATTATACACCCAGCTAGGCCATGTTGGAGATTTGGAGGGATAACTGGTCCGCTTTTCAAATCTCCGCGCGTTCCTATGAAGCTGGTTATAATACAGGAAGGAATCCATATCTACAAAGTAACCGTTAACAATAATCTACTTTAATGGCAATATGACAATGCAATACAATCATTACAATACAACATGATATATTACAGTTATATTGCAATGCTTAAGGAGTAATGCCGGCTTACTCCTGCTCTAGTCCGCATACTGCAGAGCTACTTTCACCCGAGCGCAGCATGTGAAGAAGAGCCCGAACGCCAGGGATCCACCGGATATATACCCGAGTAAGAAGGAGGGGTTTGGTGTTAGGTCAGCTGGTCATCTTTTCAGGTCATCTCATTGGGAGACGCAACGCAGCAGGAAACGCAGCAGGAAACCAAACAGGCTCACTTTCCAACAAAAGGTCTCAAGGCCTGCATACCTACACCTCCCCCACAGAGCCATAAAACCCTGTTTACTCCAACCAGCCCAGAATGTTTATAGCCATTTGTAGTCCTTACATTTATGAAAGGATAAAACAGAGAAATCAATATAAAACACAAACACAGGTATTGTTTGAACAGTATTCACTTAACTGCTACTGTTGATAAGCACCAGAGAAACCCAAGAGACCTCTCTTAATAGCACAACCACTGTAGCTCGTTCTAAGTTGAATGCAAATCAGGACATGCTCTCACCTTCCCCCATCTTCCTTTGTCCTCAAAAACACATGTCAACAGGCCCCAAATGCAGCTCACAGTTTTACCCCAAATTATTCCCATTTTAAGCTTATCCATAGTTTGCTAACATGAATAAATACAAATATAACTCTACAAATCCCCCTTTTTATCTCCTTCTCCAGAGATAAATTTAGACAAGGCATTTTGAAATATACCCACGGTCATTCTTTTCTACTGTGTCCGTAAATCCATCCGAAGCTGGTATTCAGAGTACTTGAAACCTTCATGGAGACCGAACACCACTTTCCATGGCAGTGAAGGAACCATGAGGGGGTAGCTGAGTGCTAGAATCATCAGCCCCCCCCCCCGGAGGAATAGCCCACAAGGACAGCTAATAGGGAGGGGGAGATGCAGCTTGCCCTTCACGGGTAGAACTGATCAGAGCAAAGTAGACTCCTCTGCTGCGCCGTCCCGGCTTGCCGTGTCTTTGTCTCCCAATCCGCTGACGGCAGCTTCTGGGCTGCCTGCTAGAGAGATGTCTTCCTCCTCCTCGTCCTCCGGCCCGCTGATGGCGGCTTCCGGGTCGATGCTGTAGAGATGTCTCCAGGGTCCTCCTTCTCCGGCCCGCTGATGATGCCTCCCGGGTCGTCTGCTGTAAGGATGCCTCCAGGGTCCTGCTCCTCCAGTCTGCTGCTTCCGAGTAGTCCATGTCTGCCAGGGCCACGTCCGTCCTGATGTCGTCCCCTGGTCCTAGTAGGGTGGTTTCCCCGCCGCACACTGGCTCCCGTGGTACGAGCTGTCCCCCTTTTCTCCCAGGCAGACGGCATAAGAGGTCCGCTGGGTCACTCGGTCGGGGTCGGAGAGCCTGGGGTTGAGCCACTTTGTCCTTGTGCTTCTCGGGTCCCCCTTTTGGCGCCGGTGACCTGTGTGGAGAAATCTGATACAACTCCCTCAAGCCTACGCTCAGCTGTTTTGACCCACTTGGAGCCTGTTGGTGGGGTGTCTTGAAACAACAGCCGTCTGTGAACAGGTTTTCCAAATTAATTGTAGACCTATCTGCCAGTGCAGCTTCAGAATCTTAATACTTGGATTGTGCCAACTAAATAGGAACCTCAACATCTTTAGGTAAACTAAATAACATATTTCAATAGCTCTGAATTTCTGACAAGCATCTGTGTTTATTTTTAAATGAAATCCTATTTAAAATCTAAATATAATATGAACTGCTAATGTTTCTGGTAAAGAAACACACTAATGTTATGGATTCAAAAACAACCAAAATCACGATACTAACAAAGTGAATGATTTCCTGGTGATACTGCTTCTACCTGTCAGTGCTTAGATATTATCACGCTGAAAAAATGAATACAGAATTCCAACAAACTGTCATCAAATGTCTTTCTATTATAAATTTAGATTAAATGTATATCCCCATAATGACCTAAATAATAAAGTATATGGCTCTTACTTCTTTACCAGGCTAGTTACAGGATGTTGTCTAAATTAAATTCTGTCTCAATACACTACTATGTTTTAGCTTTAACTGTAATATGTTCTTTCTACATTTCAAACCTCAGTTACTCTAAAGTCTGTTAAAATATTACAAAATTGTTTCATTATCACAGGTCAACTTCTTCGGTTTCACAGTAGCCCCTTGGCCACTGCTTCTTTGTTACCTGCTATAATTCAAATCAATATTTAGAAACATCTCAACATTCATCAAACAGTATCTTATCCCCAGATATGGAGCAGGTTAATTACATTCAATGCTCAATCCTTAAAAGAAAAATGTAAATTGTGAATTTTACAGCCATGTTGAGATTTATACATTATACTCACTCCCCCTTTTTACACATGAAATCATGTGTAACAAAAGCCTGTAATGGGAGGGGAACAAAAACTGTCAGGTAATTGGTTAGGGACATAACCAACATTATTATCATTATTTCCACAGTGAACACTTCAGTGAAAAGAAGTGTTCCTCTCCGTCCTTCAGGCCTAAAAGAAACAGAATCTTCAGATTGTAGTTTTACATTTGCAAACCGCCAACTCATGTGAGAGGAAAATATCACATGTGCGGTTTCCCCTTTTTGTGGAATTTTTAGGAAACCTCTCGTTTCCCTTGGAGCTCCAAAATAATATGTTAGTCCAAAAACATGCTTGGTTAGTTATTGTTTTAGAATCATGCAGTTACACTGATCACATGCCGGCATACATTCACACTCACACTGTCTGGTTGTCATGTCAAGTTTGGTCAGGTTCACCCCAGAGTCAGTCATCCACAGTGCCTTGTCAAGTTACACTGTCGGTCAGGGTCAAAGGTCAGTTGGTCTCCGTCTTTTTTGGCCATGTGTCGTGCTCTGCAGAGACTTTGACATTTCAGCATAGGCCAGTATCCTTTGTCTACAAAAATATGTCACGATTTCAACTATAATTTTCAAGATGATTCTCACTTGTCATTGGGACTTCCGCCTCCCACTTTTCCTGAAACTTGGTACAAAACTCACTTCCTTCGAGTACCACTACTAATTAAAATGTCTAATGATCTATTTCAGAAACTTTTGTACAATAACTATTATCTTGAGTCAAAACATTACTAGGATCTGTGTAGCTCTGCATTTCATAGCTCATTATAATTCTGGTCTACTTAAAAAACGATGTTAAACTCTTTAGCAGTGTGTGGAACCTTGGGTGTCCGAACATGCAACAATTACTCCCTCCTTTATCAAGGATTTAAAACCGAAGTCTGGTAATAACTATGCCACAATGGTGAAATCAACACTTTAGATTGGAATTTAATATGTGGCTTGGCACTAGCCATTAATACAAACAAAGATTTGTCTTATAGAGTGGTTCCTAAAACTATCCTTTTAATGGTGATCAATATTGTAACCAATGAGATCACTACTTTATTCACACGTGAATAAAAATGTCTTAAAGAATGAATTGTTAACATGATGAAAATATTGAAGAATATGGTTCTACTCTGTCAGTGTGTTTTAGGATGATTATCATTTTACTTTAATATTTTCCTCTTTACTGCTATTTTTAATTTACCAAATGATTAATAAATCTTTCTGTCTTTACGTATTTATGAAGTTAATTCAAGTTATTTAAATGTGCGTTTCGTGAATAAGTGTGTTTATGTGTAACTCACTCATTCCCGTTCTCCTTTCCTCCTCCCCTGGTTTTCTCAAGCCGTGACCCCGGCCTCCTCACTTCTAATCGACCATGCCAACTCCTCTGATTCTGTCTTCTCTTCAGTCCATCAGCTGTTGAATCCATCCGCTGTAACTTTTGTAGGCAGCCATTGGCCCAGTCACATCTGCAGCCCCATCATGCCACTGTTGTTGCACTCCTCCTTTACAGTCTCTCTGCTGTTTTTATGGAGGGCGGATTCTGCTCTCATGTCCTGTCTGAGGGGCTGATGAGAGTATCTCTCTGTATGTCAGCATGCTGGTTTGGTTCTGGATGCCACAGGTGGAGATAGTTCTGGCTGCAGTCTTGATGTAGTCTTGTTGTTGTTGTTGGTTCAGCTCTGGTTCTCTGTCTGTACGATGGAGAAGGAGGAGTCTCCTGTTGGGTTAGGTCTCGTTGTCTGCTTGGAGGGTCGGGATCAAAGCCTTTCTAACTCAGAGGGGGAGTCCAGGTCCCGGTACACATTACCTATAAGAAGTCTAGCACACTGATGTTAAATAAATCCAACCCTTTCCACTCTGTCTCTTTCTAATCATACTATCTGTCTTAGTTGTTAAATGCCATCTAAACAACATAATTAATGTATACTTATGATATTACAAAAACTAACTCCAAAAATTGTTTCATCCATTGTTACATATTTACCCAACACAACTCTGAAATACTTACATGTTTCCAGCATCACATATTCCACACACTATGAAAGAACATCTCCATATCTTCTCTCATTTTAAATCCCACTGTTACTTCGAACAATAGTAAACCTGCAGAGCACACCAATCGGATCACAGTAATGAAATTTGAATCAAGTGTAGGCCTATGTCTTCTTTCTGAACATTTATTTATATTGTCTACATTTGCAAACAGTTCGAGTGTAAAATGTGTTTTGCACAATGTATTTACACTCTACAGATTCTTGAGTTTACTCATCTCCTGGTGCTGTCGTTGTAAAAAATGTTCAATCCCTTATTGTTTTGTACCAGTTTACCAAAATCAGTTATAATATACTGGGAACGTGCTTCCCGTCTTCAATACCGGCCAGCAATGTAATGATTAAACTCTAAGCTCGCATAAGTTTCAAGGGTGTGATACCCCCTTTCAGCCACTAGATGGCAGCAGCAGAAGTTTCAAGGGTGTGATACCCCCTTTCAGCCACTAGATGGCAGCAGCAGAAGTTTCCAGACAAAGGGAAACGCTCTACCTTGGTTTAATATATAACAGACCTCTGGCTTTAAGCTTTTAGCATTGGTCTGTTATTTAAACCCCAGTTTTAAACGGCGACTCGATCTGATATATCGAGTTTTCAGGTTTTGCCGTGCAGGATTCAAACCTCGCATTCACACAAACTGCACCATTTCTACGCCACTCAGGAATAAACACCTGCAGATCCGCGCCAAACTGCTCTATTTACGTCACGCAGGACTTTCGTCTACCTGTCGATCCACGTTTACGTTTTGTATATAACTTTCCTAACATAGTAAAATATGCATTGTATATTCCATTTAAACTATAAAAACACTGTGAAACGCCTACAGACAATCCTAAAGTTTTAGCGTATCCAATTACAGACAGGCGACTTTCATCGTCTGCTTACCTTATTTGCAAAGTTGCAGAGTCCTGCTGATTGTCTGAGATGTTTGAAAGCGTCTGAATTCTTCCTCCGCTTCGTTATCTCTAGACGTCGGGTCACCATTTTGTTGGAGATTTGGAGGGATAACTGGTCCGCTTTTCAAATCTCCGCGCGTTCCTATGAAGCTGGTTATAATACAGGAAGGAATCCATATCTACAAAGTAACCGTTAACAATAATCTACTTTAATGGCAATATGACAATGCAATACAATCATTACAATACAACATGATATATTACAGTTATATTGCAATGCTTAAGGAGTAATGCCGGCTTACTCCTGCTCTAGTCCGCATACTGCAGAGCTACTTTCACCCGAGCGCAGCATGTGAAGAAGAGCCCGAACGCCAGGGATCCACCGGATATATACCCGAGTAAGAAGGAGGGGTTTGGTGTTAGGTCAGCTGGTCATCTTTTCAGGTCATCTCATTGGGAGACGCAACGCAGCAGGAAACGCAGCAGGAAACCAAACAGGCTCACTTTCCAACAAAAGGTCTCAAGGCCTGCATACCTACACCTCCCCCACAGAGCCATAAAACCCTGTTTACTCCAACCAGCCCAGAATGTTTATAGCCATTTGTAGTCCTTACATTTATGAAAGGATAAAACAGAGAAATCAATATAAAACACAAACACAGGTATTGTTTGAACAGTATTCACTTAACTGCTACTGTTGATAAGCACCAGAGAAACCCAAGAGACCTCTCTTAATAGCACAACCACTGTAGCTCGTTCTAAGTTGAATGCAAATCAGGACATGCTCTCACCTTCCCCCATCTTCCTTTGTCCTCAAAAACACATGTCAACAGGCCCCAAATGCAGCTCACAGTTTTACCCAAATTATTCCCATTTTAAGCTTATCCATAGTTTGCTAACATGAATAAATACAAATATAACTCTACAGCCACTACCAGTTTTTTGTGCCATTTTGCTGGATCTATTTGTCAATTGTTACAGCGTTGCTGCCCATAGTGATAGCCCTCTAAATCTACCCAAAAATAAACATATGGAGATGGGTTACTATTTTTAAAAATGTGCAAATCTATTTAGGAACCTATGTGAACATATTTTAAGTGGAGGTGGACCTCAAATCTTATAGGGGGGTCCGGGGGCATGCTCCCCCGGTAAGATTTGTTTTTAAATGTTGGACTTAAATGCATCAATCTGGTGCATTTTGAGGGGGAAATAAAGAGACTACACCCATATGAATCATAACTGTATACATTTAAATAATCATAAAATCATAAGAACATGGCCATAACCAATAACATACCATATCCAATATGAAAAAACATTGAAACTTGTTTATTTATTTGTTTTTGGTTCATTTATAGTTGTGAGTATGTCTGTGCTCCTGAACCAGCCTCACCTGTCTCCCCCCTCTCCCCCCTGCTCCTCTTTGAGGCAGAAGCAAAGACTAGTTTTAGCTCTAAACAAGTTTTAATAGTTTATCTTACCTTTTTTCACCTAGTTAACGTTTTTTTTAATTATTATTCATGCATATTTTGCTAATCACTCCCCCCTCAAATGGAAATGTGTTTACATAAATGGTGACCAAACCGTTTGAGACCCACTGAGATAACTTAGACTAAGTTAACTAGCACTCAGAGAGTAATTTACCTCACCATTTATAAAGGGATATACGCTCAAAAAATGGCGTACGCCAGTTTCTACGCAATGTTTGCGATTTATAAAATACTAACTTGACGGGAAAACATGCGGTCCTCCACGCAAACTCTAACCCAGGGGTGCCCAACCTTTTTTGAACCGAGAGCTACTTTTAAAGTTGCCAGTCTGCCGAGATCTACCAGTCCAAATAGAGAGGCGTAGCCATTACTGACAGCCTACTACCAGGTAAATACACACTTCTACTTGTATAAAACTGACCTTTGTACGATTAATACTTCATAAAATACTGCAGATCCTTTATCTTACCTCTTTCTAATCTACACACATACATGTATTTAACTGAAGTTACACAACAGTGTTGTTGAAACAGAGTTGGAGTTTATTCACACGTCACATACTACAGTGGGTAATGTTTTCAAGAAACATTGAACAGTGCTGCCACATATGACACAGGAAAAAAGGAAAATACTCTGAACCCTTTCTTTGCCATTATATAAACATAGTGTTGCTACAAAAGTATAAATGAGGCTTACTAATAAGACAACTCAGATCTGAAGCTACACAGGAATCTGCTGCCAACGTGCAATAAAAAAGACAAAATTAATAGAATCAAACCCTTTTTTTGTTGCATTTTAGTAGATTATAAAAAGAAATGCCTTTAAAATAGGATGCAAGCAACACTAGTTTCTTAACCTGAATTGATAATAGACTATAATCAATTTAAGTTTGCATTCTTATACCATTTTGTACAATAATTATAATGAATAAGTTCAAACAAACTCAAACTTACAGCTGATTAATAACGGTATCTAACTTGAGTTTTTATCATATCAAAAACCTGTTGAAATGCTACTGTTATTTTTATTACGCATCGGCAGCCTCCAGGAATCACAACTTTGCAGTCTTTGAAAGACTTCATGTGTTTCGCAAGAACGTGACTGACGCGATAAGATGCTATGGTAGCAGCCTTGCTCTTGTTGTTGGGCCTGGTGAAAATGGACTGCTGTGCATTTAGCTGTCCTTTCAGGCCCCTCCCCTTTTGGGAGCGTAGGGCAGAATTAGGAGGGAATTCCGTCTCGTAGCGTTTGTGCACTGTTTTGAAATGCCGCTCCTAAATTACCCTTCTTCGATAAAGCCACGCTCGCATTGCAGATGAGACAGATGGACTTTGAATTGGAATAGATACAAAAATAATCATCCTCCCACTCGGAGTGAAAATTATATATGTTTTGCTTCTGCCATAATTGCGGTCTTGTGTGTGTGCGGACTGTCACTCCTGTTGACACGGACCAGAGGACACGGACAACGTTAGCAAACTAGTGCACTGCCCACTGCCCCGACACATGGGGTCACGCCGGCCAATCACAAAGCTTTGATGCGTTCAAGTGCATTATTCTGGCACAGGAAGATTATGTTATAGGACATTAACGATAAAACAGAATATTGTTGTTCTATTTGTAGACACATCTTGCGATAGACTGGGAATCTCCCCGCGATCGACTGGTTGGGCACCCCTGCTCTAACCCATGCGTACGCACTAAGCACAAAAACGGGAGAGACGAGAAACTGCGACACCGTTGGCAGAAGGAAGAATGGAGAGAAATATGTGGAAATAATACCATAAACAAAATGTTACCTCTTATTTATCATATATGAAGAATTCATTTTCAAACATTGATTAAAGCTTAAAATGATTAAACAAACGCCTGTTTGAGACTCCTCAGTGCACACAAAAACATAACTTGGAGAAATAAATAAATACGGATATGTTATTTAAAACCACCTCGAATATGTTGTGTTAATGTTATGAAATGTTTTCTCAAATTATGCGGTTTTGCATTTCTATAGGTTGTACGAGCATGGTTTTATATAGCCTACTGCATGTTTAATCATGTTTTATGCCGTTTGCTAAGACTTGACAAGTCGCTCGTAAAACACAGGAGGTATGGAAACTAAGAACACCATATGTGGTAAATTGTACAGCTAATATAACACAACACATTAGATGTATTTCCTTATCCTGCTGGATATAGAGTTGCTGCACGCTGTGCACAGCTGATCGACAGCTGGGACACAAACCACCAAATACGAAAACATAATTCAGATCCAATCGTCATGACTCCACTCCGGAGGGATTCCCCGATCATTTCTTACAGTTTCTCATCAAGTGGGGATCTCCTGTCCCCGGTACAAACACACTGCCTGAGGAAGGCTATGTGTATTTTTTTTGTCATGAACCTTTTTCGGACCACTTATTTTTTTATTTTGGTGACGATCCGACCTCCATGCTGCTACTCTGGTTCAAACGGCATCCACCAAACAATATGATTTATCTCGACCTCCCCAAAATAACCAAAATATGACACGGTGTTAGTGATGGGTCATTCGCGAACGATTCGTTCTTTTTGAGCGAATCTTTGAAGTGAACGAGATGAACTGATTCCTCCCACAAAACGATTCGTTTGTTTGAATCGCCGGCGCCTTCGGCCAAAAGCTAAAGAGAAGCTGTTCGCGAACGACGAACTTAAAGAACTGGCGGGAACAGTTCAGAACTGTTTCCTACAGTGTACTGTAATCAGAGCCCTCTCACCTGAGCTCCGACACACACACACACACACACACACACACACACACACACACACAGGAGCGGGACATCCTCCTCAACCTGTCCGCAATAAAGAGGACGGATACCTGAACCGTAGCGTCCAGCTAGTTTAGCGATAAATACACACATCGTTGTATTCTCCTCCCCCTGTCGGCCATAAAAGCTTCAGATGGTGGATACCTGAGCTACATAGCGTCCTGCTAATGTGAAACACACACACACAGCGTTAGTGGGACATTCTCCTCCCCCTGTCGGCACTAAAAGCTTCAGAGGGCGGATAGCTGGGCTCCGTAGCGTCCAGCTAGCTTAGCGATAAATACACACAGCGTTGTATTCTCCTCCCCCTGTCGGCCCTAAAAGCTTCAGATTGTGGATACCTGAGCCCCATAGCGTCCCGCTAATGTGAAATACACACACACAGCGTTAGCGGGACATTCTCCTCTCCCTGTCGGCCCTAAAAGCTTCAGAGGGCGGATAGCTGGGCTCCGTAGCGTCCCACTAGCTTAGCCGCTAGCTAAAGGTAAACATAGATGGGTACATACTATAGAATATGAATAAATCATCACCGATGTAGAGGATATATTTTTGTATTCACTTTAAACTCGGCCAAATGGAGTTGAATGCTTTGAGATTTAAATTAGGCCCAAAGACTGTATATATAAATGGACGTAGTGTCCGTGACGTCACCCATATATTTCTGCAGAGTTGCCGTGAACGGTGTTGCCAACTCCATAGTAAGGAAAGTAGCTATGGAGAGGCGAAGTCACGCCCATCTACTTCCGGACCATGGGACCCCGGAAGCGAAACATTTACATTGAATTCAATGGAGAGAGAACACATATCTTTTGATCCCGTTTGAATTGTGCCACAAACTACACATATGATGTTTGTCAATCTTGAACAATCATTTCCATGTCAAAAAAGTCACATTTTGTCGTAAAACTGCTGAAATATAAGACTATGAAAAATACGATACTACAAAGACTACAAATCCCAAATCCCATTCTGGGTCGCGTAAGTGATGTCACAGGCATGCTCGGTGATTTATAATAAGACTCGTAATTAAAGCGAAGAAGAAGAAGATCTCATAACTGATTTATTCCCTCCAATAAATTATAGATCGCTAAAAATACATTCACTTTTACAAGATGCCTGTGTGCTTTGTACCAGGTTGTAGTCATAAAAGTGATCATACCACTTGCTCCTTCTATCGATTCCCGTCTGATGAAAGGACCAGGAGTCGCTGGATCAGACATATCAGGTAATATCATAGGTAATATACATGTTGTGCATGTTCATGTGCATAGTCAAGTTAGCTACCTAGCTAGTAGCGACGAGTAGCGAGCACGTTAGTTAGCATTACATTACTTAGCCTTGTCATTTTTAGTAGCCTTACCATTAAGTTATTATTTTATTACATGAAGTAAACTAAAATGTTAAACAGTAACCAAACATGATGGTAAGTATTTCGTGAAACATTTGAAGAGTAGCCTACTGCGTCCTCCACCGGGTGCTAAGGAAGCAGTTCAGGGAGAGTCGAAGGCAGGCATGGAGCTTTGCATGACATTCTTCTGGACGTGTTTCATTGTGATGACAATCTGTTTATTGGAAAGACAGTCGTTGTGTGCTTATTGAGAGAAAATTGTTAGAAGAGATAATTATTCAAAGTGTTGTTACTTTAAAGTGTTGTTACTGACCTTTTTCTCTTTTATTTTCTTTACCTCACCTGTAACTGCTGAGACGTTGAGGAACATGCACACTGACCTGCTCTGGCAACCTGATTTCCACTGTACGTAATAGTATTTGGTTATGGTATATTATTTATATACATCAAAGGCACAATGCACCCCCAGAGACACACTTGTATTGAGTGTGATATTTTGCATAGGTCATGTGAAATCATCTTTACATACTAGAAAACTGTAGGAGCGGCAACTTGTTTTGAAATTGAATTTTTAATATCCGATAATAAAGTTGATCTGTTTTCTTTATTCTTCTCTCTTCCCAGCTCCATCCATCACCATTCTCTGTTCCTGCAGGTCCTGCTTGCTAATCAATGCTCATATTTTTTTACACAATTACAAATAAAGTCATTGTATTGTATGACATGAAGTTGTGCTTCATTCGGAGTCAATAATAAATTCATTCTGCCTTCAACTGCACAATGATTGTGGACTGCACCGACATCCATGTAGCTGCCCCCCAGTAAAATGAACCAAGCAAAGAGGGTCACCATCATGCCCAAGGACATCCAGCTGGCCCGCCGCATCCGCGGAGAGAGGGCTTAGACTGACCTGAGACCAGCACACCCAAACACAACAGCTCTTTTAAGAGCCACCTACATTTTCAAAGAGTTGCAATCCTACGTTATTATAATGATTAAACTGGTTCATGTATCACTTAGTTTACTGAACCGTGATGAATGAAAGTGAAATGAGTGAGGTAGTGGTTTACTGAAGTTACAAAGACATTAATATATGAGTAACAGGTCAGTGTAAACACAAGCTTCTGTCAATTATGGATCATTCAAACTATTTATATAAAAATATGTAATAAAGTTCTAAAACAAGTATTCGGTATATTCCTTGATAGCTTTTGGAGAAGGTTGTTTTTAAGTTTACTAAAATCTATCGTTTCAACTGTTTCACTTTATAAAAAGGGAACAGGTGAGTAGAGCATCATTGAGTTTCTTATTCTGTCAGTAAATTATCCAAATGAATGTTTTTCATTATTTTAGTCAACCATAAACAAATTGATTGTACCTTTTAATGATGACCTTACATGGTCGGCAAAGTTAAATTAACTTCAGAAAATCAAATCTGTTCTGAGAAAAAACGAATACATGTTTAAAGATAGGAACTTGCCATCCCACTGAAAAACAGTCCGTAGAGATTTAAAGGCATAGTTGTAGTTCAGTCCAACGTTTCATTTGGATTCATTTGACAACAGTCAACTATTTTCATAAAGAATATATATATTTTTCAAAGTCAACTTTATTGTCAATCTTACTCAGTTTGAGAGATCAAAAAGACGTTTAAATAAAATTATACAATTTACAGATATGTATACAAATATATATATCCTATATACACCATCATGTATAATGATGGTGTATGATGTAGAAGGAAGTGTGTTAGATAACAAGTAAATATAGAGTTACATACAGATCCATGTTACAGCAAAAGATGGAATAACTCAGAAGCACGCAGTATAATAATAATTACATGCAACAATTAAATAACTGCTCAGCATCTCCACCACAATCCCAATCTGCTGTGTCCTGTTTTCCTCCCCTCTGCATAACACCCCATCACACATACGAAACACAACGCAGAGTCCGAGGGTGTTAAGAGTATGTTTATTGAAATGTCCTCCTCTCTACTGGCCAACACAGGGAGCATATGCTGGGTGTATAATTGTTCCAGGAGGAGGAGATTTCCATGCCATGCAGGGTCTTTGGGGATGGGGATGATGATCGCCTCCTTCGTGGTCCACACAACAAAGTAGCAGAGACTCCGGTCTGTGATATGCAGCTGCCCTTGGACCTGGTGCCAGTATGGGTGATTCTCCTTGAGAATATATGACCCACCCTCCTCACGGAGACAGAAGGATGGTAACTGGACTGCCTCCGCGATGGTCATGTTCCTCTGGCTGTGTGGACACTTCACCTCCAGCAGGGCAGATGGCTGCACAAGTCCATCGGGTGATGCTCCCAAAACACCCGACTCACTCACAAAGAGACCAGACTCGATTCGAACACTGTCACTTGATAGGCCTCCACAAAAGCCTCCACAAAAGCCTTCACCCCTTCGGCTTCGTTTACAACCCCCCAGTTGACAGTTGGCGATGTCTCTGGCCAGTGGGTTGTATGTCTCCTCTCGCTGTTGGTAAAGTTGAGACACCGGCTGGACTACTTTGGAAGTGCCAGGCTTCCTCCACTGGCACTCAACATCTGTGGAGCTGATCTGCCACATGGCAAATATTGCCAATGCTGCAGCGTGGCTGCATTTGTACATCTCCTGTGCACAATCACAGACAGCGCTCTGCATCGCGCCATCGTCTCCCATGCAGATCTGTAAAAAATAAAGTAAATACCATTTGTTAGCATGCTATAATAGATTGAATGAGCAATAATACAAGGATGGTCCGGATCTGGGGGTGGGAGGGTTTATTTTTCCATAGTTTTGTCCTCTTGTCTGTTGTTATTGTTTGTTTTTTCTGTATTTTTTGTAATTTGTGTTGTATTGGTTGTGATTGTACATTGTATTTTTCTAAATGTGTATGAATACATTTTTGAAAAACATTTGATCAACAATAAAAAAGGATTTGGTCAGGATCTAGACTCAGTGTGTAGTTTATTAATTAATCAATGCTCTCTACATTAGGAACACACATACCAGTGCACCAGAGGGAGTCACACACAGCTGTGCCTAGATAACCAAAATCCTTGAATCTACACACAGCAAATAAAGTCAAATGACACAACGAGAAAAAGGAGATCACACATACAGTATAATCGATATAAAACTGGCCGCTTCAATCTGAAGAGCAACTAAAACAAAACACGGGAGTGTACCTTGTTCTTGTGAACACTAATGTTATCCACAGCATACACAGAGACCACGAAGTTCTTAAGGAGAAAACTAGTTGCTAAAACAAAACACGTTAGTGTACCTTGTTAGCTAATGTTAGCTAGCTGACATTAACGTTAAACATTGCACTCATATTACTCACCGAAACCTTGTAAAGCCGGTCCCGCATGCTGGCTCTTACAGAACCGACTAACTCCCCTTTCATATAGGTACAGCTCTCAACGTGCCCAGACTTGTAGTGATTTTCACCTCGTAAAATAATTTTATTCTCATTCTGAAAGAATGTGGTGAAATGTGCTAACGTGACGGCCATCTTTATGTTGGTGACGCATATTGTGCGAGACCAGAGACCTGTAGTTCACTGAGCGGTTTCACACAAAAAAATGTGTAACTTCACAGTTTTACGACACATTTTTATTTTTTTGACTTGCAAAATGTTCTTTTAAATTGACAAACATCATATGTGTCATTCGTGGCACAATTCAAACGGGATCAAAAGATAACTTTTCTATCTCCATTGACTTCAATGTATAATTTTCCGCTTCCGGGGTCCCATGGAGGCTTTCGGAAGGGGAGGGACTTCGCCTCTCCATTGGCTGTCCGGAAAGTCGCCAGAAGTCGCTAAATGACGTCATCGTCTAATTTGCATATCATGTAATGGCGGCTGTAGGAGAGAGCATGGTCGAGGGGAGTACAAAAAACGTTCCCAACCCTTCAAGGATCAAATTCTGGACTTCTCCAAGAAAGCATCATGATGTGTAGCTTGTCACAGAGATGTTTAGCTTGTCACAGAGAGGCACACACACAGTGGACGAGGTGATTGAGAGACTGAGGCTGTGTGAGTCAAAGCAAAGCAAAGGCAGTTATTTATTATAGTGTGAAAGTGAGTGAAGAAACATTTACATTTTACATCCCGCTCAAAACCAGGACGGCTTGGCAGTTGGCGCATGCGCAATTCATTTGCAGTCTCGACCCGGGGTGTGTGGTTGTCTCCTCTCTGCTCTGACTGCAGCAGCAGCTCTGCTGCGGCCAGGCAACTGTCAGTCTGAGCGCCTGTGAGCAGTGTTGCCAACTTGGCGATTTTCTCGTTAAATTTGGCGGCTTTCCAAACCCTCCGGCTACTTATTTGTGTCAAAAGCGACTAACGACTAATCTAACGATTTATAATGGTGTTATTAGGGACTTTTCTGGTGTTTGGAGACTCACGTATTGTTCTGCAGTTAACGAGCTGCGGGTGCTGCCGTGAGCCCCGCCTCCCCGCCCCCCCAACAAAGATTGTCAATCACAAATGTAATTTAGATTGAAGAAAAAATATCTTCAACAAAAAAAAAGTCCATCATCTGTCATCACCTTTCAAAAGTAATTGCGGACAATAGAAGTCTCTGTAATGTGTTCTCTTGTCTTCCTTGTATTATTTTTCATGTCCACTAGATGGCGATCGGTAGGATTAAAGCACTGATATTCAGGATCTCGTCATCTTGAAAAATCGTAATCTGGATCAGGCTGATCCTATCCTGAATTGCTTTGAACTCCAGGGACAAAATCTGGCCGACTTGTCTGATCCTGGATCACAAAAAATGGGATTTCAAAATCTGATCGGATCTGATTGAGATTAAAAGTTTTGAACTCCTGGGCCCAGGTGATCTTGACGTCTACGTCAGGGAATCCACCCACCCTTTAAGTAGTTTGCGCTACATCGCAGCGTCATTCAAAATAAGCACCTCTTCTCGCTTGGCCTTAGCAAGAAGGGCCGTCTGGTGAGACATCTCACTTCATGTTACTCTGAGAACTGGGGTTACGTAAGTAACCTATAGTTCTCATTCATAACACTCCGTTTGATGTCTCACTATGGGATATTGAAACGTATTGCTAGACATGCTTATCTCGAAAATCACCAAAACAACCAGAACTTAACAGGTAGAACCCTGTCTCAACACGGGGCCCAGCACTGCGCGGGCCACACTTGGAGCAGAGACATCTAGCCTGTAAAAGCGGACAAAAGTGAGCGGTGAGGACCAGCTCGCTGCTGCACAAATGTCTTGGATGGAAACACCCTTGAACAAAGCCCAGGATGTTGCCAGTCCACGAGTAGAATGAGCATGCAGGCCCGTTGGTGCCTGCAAACCCTGACTCGTATAAACCAGAGCAATCACTTCCACAATCCAGTGGGAGAGCCGTTGCCTGGTAACGGGCTTTCCCTTATGAGGGTTAGCCCAGGATACAAAGAGTTGGTCATTGCATCGAAACTCTTTTGACCTGTCCATATAGGTGCGTAAAGCACGGACTGGGCACAGCAAATTCGGCCGCTGTTCCTCAGAGGAACACAGTGGCGGTGGAAATGCCTCAATGTTAATGGGGGTACATGAGCCAACCACCTTAGGTACAAAGGCAGGATTGGGCTTCAGCAACACTCTCGTTTGCCCCGGGGCAAACTGAGTGCATGAAGGATGTACAGAGAGCACATGAATGTCACTGACTCGCTTGGCAGATGCCAGAGCCAGTAACAACACTGTCTTCAGTGACAGGTGTTTCATGTCAGCTTCTTCCAGGGGTTCAAATGGAGGTCAAGTGAGCCCATCTAAAACCACTGCCAAGTCCCATAAGGGCACCAGTGACCTGGAAACAGGGAGGAGCCTGCGAGCCCCTTTCATAAAACGGCAGACCAAGGGATGTTGGCTAGCCGTCTTTCCCTCAAAGCCCACATGGCATGCAGCAATAGCAGCCAGGTACACTTTGATCATAGAGACAGTTCTGTGTTTATCAATCAGGTCCTGTAGAAATGATAGAATCACCCCGACAGGACATTGAAAAGAGATGTGTCCTTTTTGAAGGCACCACTCCTCAAACACCCTCCACAGTCCTGGTGGAGGAAGCTCTTGCACTCTGAATAGTGTTTATCACCTTCTGAGGGAGTCCCACTGTATTCAGGTTATACCACTCACGGGCCAGGCCCATGGTGCCAAGCGCTCTGGGTGTGGGTGAAAAATCGTCCCCCCCGCCTGAGACAGTATGTCCCTGCGTAGCGGGAGCTGCCACGGCTGCCCGCACAGCAGCTGATATATCTCCGCCAGCCAGTACATTGCAGGCCAGTGTGGAGCTATTAGGATCAGTGTGTGGCGTTGTTCTCTCACTCTGGCCAGAGTTGGGGGAATCAGAGCCAGGGGTGGGAACGCGTACAGAAGGACCGGAGGCCAAGCGTGCGCGAGCGCGTCCACGCCTAACGGTGCGTTTAAATCGTGCATTGAAAAGAACAGCTGACATTGAGCGTTTTCTTTTGATGCGAACAGATCTACCGCGGCCCGGCCGTAACACACCCACAGCTGACTCACAATTATTGGATGTAGAGTCCAGTCTGCATATAGTGGTGCACCTCTGGACAGCAGATCTGCCCCGAGGTTCATCACTCCTGGTACGTGCGTCGCTCTCAGAGAGAGGAGACGTCCGCAGCTCCATAAGATCAGTTTAAGTGCCAGCATGTGTAACTGGAGAGAACGCAAACCCCCTTGGCGGTTTATATACGATATTGTGGTCGTGTTGTCTGTCCTCACGAGGACATGATGTCCTCTGAGAAAAGGCAGAAAGTGTTTCAGGGTGAGGAACACCGCTAAAAGCTCCAGATAATTTATGTGTGACCGTTGGAGGTCTCTGCTCCAGAGACCCCTCACAGGTCGACCTTCGTATATACCCCCCCAGCCCGTCAGACATGCGTCTGTGGTGACCACCTTCCGCGATAGGACAGCACCCATAGGCACGCCCCGTACTAGAAATGTCGGGTGCAGCCAGTGGCGCAGTGCCATTACGCATTTCATAGTGACCATCACTCTCCGCGCGCCATGACGCACGGGGTCCAGTCTGAGGGCAGCCACCCAGCGCTGAAATTCCCTCATGTGTAAGCGTCCCAGTCGTTCCACCAGGATGGCTGACGCCATGAGCCCCAGTAACCGCAGACATGATCTGAAGAGAATATATTTGCGTGGCTGGAAATGAGCGAGGCAAGCCCTGAAGGCTTTCACTCTCTCTGCTGACAGGCGGGCTGTAAAGGGCACTGAATTCAGGCGTAGGCCCAGGAAGAGTACAGTCTGGGCTGGGGACAACATGCTCTTTTCTGTGTTTATTACGAAACCCAGGTCGAGCAGGTGTTTTACGAGGACATTCGTCTGCGTAATAGCCTCTAGCCTCTTGCTCCGACTGTGCGAGAAGGAGCCAATCGTCCAGATAAGTTGCCAGGCGAATACCCTGTTGTCTTAACGGGGCTATCGCGGCTTCCGTACACCATACAAACACTCATGGGCTGAGAGACAGACCGAAGGGAAGTACTCTGTACTCGTAACAGACACCCTGAGAGGCGAACCTCAGATATTTCCTGTGTGGATAATATACTGGGATGTGGAAATACGCGTCTTTCAGGTCGACTGATGTGAACCAATAGTTTTGGCGCACGAGACGTAACAGAGATGTGTGAGTGAGCATTCTGAATTTGTATCTTTTGAAATATTTGTTCAGAGCCCTCAAATCTAGTATAGGCCGAATCCCGTTCCCTCCCCGTTTGGGAACGAGGAAATACTTGGAATAAAAGCCGCTCTGACTCTGTTCGGAGGGTATTATAGATATAGCCTTCTTGTCTATAGCGAGAGGATATCTTGCTCTAGAATATGGGCCGACTCTACCCGGGCTTGCGAATGCAGAATGCCCGAAAAGTGAGGAGGGGTGACAGCAAATTGGAGTCTGTAACCCTGTGTTATTGTCTTGAAAACCCAAGCAGAATCTGTGAGCATCCTCCACTTTTCGCTTCTCAAAGCGAGTGGAGATGTCACATCTCTGTCGTCTGCCTTCTGTGTCTTTATTTGTTGTGTTATGGGGCCCTCTAGTGTCTGAACACGATGGTACCCCAGGTTGACAACCCCGGTCGACACTGCGCATGCGCGTGGCGGTGATGCCTTCACAGCCCCGTCCATCGTCCGCCTTCTGAGAGAGGTAGCAGCCACTCTTAGAAGGGGGGTAGACGTCATTTTTATTGACTGCGCCCTTGGCTTTAAGCCTGGAAACGACAGTGGAAAATTATTTATTAAAAGACAATATGGATGACATGTGTTTGTGTGACTTAAACGAGCAGCGGAGCTTGCTGTCGTTGATGTTAAGTCCATTTCCCTCATGGCGCGAACTTGAGGATGACGTTCTGACATCACTCAAGGCGGCGGGAAGATGGGGGCATGGTTGCATCCCGGAAACACATGAGCATCTAACACTGGAATGTGTTCTGGAGCTGGAGAACAGGGAACTTCCAGCTCTTTTATCGAGGAGAGGAGAGGAGGCTGTCAGGCCGCCCTCTTCTTCTTCTTCGTCTGGTGGCTGAAAGTCTGGGCCGGCTGTGCCTGAGCGGCTGCTGCCGGAACCGGAGACTTACTTGGCCAGCCCGTCCTCGCCTCGTGTCTGGACTGGAGACCCGGGGCGGGCTGTGGCCTCTGCTGTTTCGGGATCTTGAAACAGGCAGGACGTGAGGCAGCCTGAGCGAAGGACTGCCGCGGGGCCATTGAAGGCGGCGGCTGGACCCTTCGGGGAAGACAAAGCTGGAGAGCCTCATCCTCCTTCTTTTTGGACTCACACCGCTGCTGCATCGAAGCTAGAGCGGAGCCAAATATGCCCTCGGGAACAATAGGCATGTCCAAGATGTCCTCTTTTTCCCGGTCTGGAAGGTTCGTCAGGGTAAGCCACCTGGCTCTCTCCTGTACCACCATTATCCCCAGTGCTTTCCCCGTGGCTTGGACTGCACAGCGCTGCACACAGAGGCAAATGTCCGTGATCGCTGCGATTTCGTCCCACACGGCAGGCTCAGGTTTGACCGTCATGTCCTCGCAGAGCTCCGCCTGGTAGGCGGTCAGCAGCGAGGAGACGTTGAGCGCCCTGGCGGACAAAGCTGCGGCTTTATAGGCTCGTTCGGTCATTGCTGACTGGAAGCGGTCTGCCTTTGCCGGTAGCGTGGGGTTCCTGCTTGGTGCCGAAGCCAGCCGCGGTTGGAGGTGGGCTGCCACCAGCGGCTCCATGGGCGGCATGTGGAGCAGGGCCGAGCTTCTCCATGCCATCACAGTCCAAAGAGGAGGCACCCTGGATTGGGGCCTTGTTGCTGAAAGGGCGGTCTCTCCACGAGACCGACACCTCGTCCAGCATCTCTGGAAAGACTGGGAGAAGCTGCTTCCTCATCCTCGCTGCTTGGGGCAAGTTCTTCCCCTCATAGCGAGATCTGGAGGTCTCCTTGGCCACTTCAGGCCAGGGGATGTCCAGCCTGGACGCAGCGCGTTGGCACACGGCCTGCAAGTCCATACTGAGGCAGGGCGAAGCTGGTGTGCTTTCGCCCGGGGGAGCGGACATCGCCTCCGGCTTGGCAGCCTGGGCAGATGAAACGAAGATGTCATCTTCGTGTTCATCTGAGTCGGATAAGAGGAACTCAGAGGCATCCTCTTCATCCTCCTCCATATAATCCAGCTGTAGGACATCCTCCGCGGGTGGAATCACGGTGAGGTCCAGCTGGGAGCCCCAGCCTGACACGGCGCGGGGCTCCGATTCCGCGGCTACCGCCGTTGTTGAGCCCCAGCCTGACTGAGCGCGGGGCTCAATCTCCGCGGCGATCACCACCATGTTCCGATTGCCGGCCAGCGAATCAACGGACATGAAGGGGTCCTGTCCCGACAGGCTAGCTTGGCGCGCTAGCCGTCGGCGGAGGCTCTTGATCGTGAAGCGGGCACAATGCCCGCACGAACCGGAGGTATCGATAGCTTCCTGGGCGTGTTCCAGCCAAGGCTCGAGCTTAAGGACTTCCCGTCGTCCCGGGGCCGAAAAAAATAGTGTCGGGGAGGATAAAAAATAATTTTGGGACGAATTTGGGACGAGAGTTAAAATAAAAATACCCTGCTAACTCTACTACAAACGGTGATGAAAATGAAAACGACTGCACGTTTTGTGTAGCACACAGTTATTAAACCTCCTTGTCAACATAAACACACACGCACAACACATTTAGAAACCCGCAAAATACACACATGTAGCTACAGCTGTGCCGCTGGCTGTCAGCCAGCCGCCCAGCTGGCTGTGCCCGTGAATTCCTGGCCCGCAAATTCGCGGGTCTAGCTCAAGCGGCAAACTCTGGGGAACAGCCGGGAAGCCAATACGGAAGTGCCACACACTGCAGTTCATACATGGGCCGCTAGGGACTGGCTGCAGAAAGGAGCAATTTCCATAGACCCCCATGTTAAAATGCCCAACTTTACAGCAGAAAAAAACATGTTTCTACACATGGATGCAATAAATATTATTATCGATATAGTTAGATTCCACCTTCATGATTATGAATCTGTGAGTGAATTGTTTTCTAACACGACCCTTTTATTTATATTAGGTCTTAATGTTTTTGCATAAATTAGGGCGTGGTCACGTTGATGGACACGTACATGCCTCACTGTCAGCTAACAGCAACTTGTCCACTCTGCAAGGCTACAACCATAGAGGCTACAACGTTAGTTAGTCATAGTACTGTACTTGACCCTTTAGCTTTAGCCGTGTTCGTGGTAATTGTGCCTTTTAGGGAATATTGTTACAAATACCAGACAATTAAAATGTCGTGATGTGCGCTTGAATGTACTAACAGAACTTCCAAGAAGTCTAAAATGATAATATTATACATGTTAACCCCGTTCGCAGGTGTTTGTGTGCTTGGTAGCTTAGCTTCATGGCCGTATCTACCATTGAGGTCACCGAGGTCCGAACCTCGGTAATATTTTCCGAGCTGTGTATAACAAAACTTGTGAAATAATTACACTAAACGGGGTTCTTTGTAGTACTTCCATTTACTGACCATGGGGGCGCTGCATAACTACGTAGCCTCGATTAAAGCAAACAGAAGAAGACGACATGTATCAACAAATCACCGCAGCCCGGACTTGTACCGGAGCAGCGGAGGAGTGATGAGGTATCTAGAGATCTGAGTCCAGCGGGCTACTTGTGTTTCTGTTCATCAGGACATCATACGAGCAGCAGATCCTGTGTGAACGCTCTACGTTAGTCAGTGGACGTCCGACAACATGCACACTAACTTATATTGCAGATATAGGCTATACTTTCGTTTAAATTGCGTGAATAAACTAGCTAGAGAGCTAAAGTTAATTACATTCATCCAATGTCAGAAGGATTACCTTTTAACAAACGTTGTAATGCTTTTATTTTATTTAAATTTGAGTAAAACATTGAAGATATAACATTGTATTGTTTTATTTTTACACTGACTCAGATATAATGAAAAGACTACGTCAGTCAAAGCTCAGCTTTGGTAAGGAAGAGACAGGACAGGCAGAGAGAAATAGAGAGAGTGAAAGTGATGGAAGTCAGGGAGGAACTGCAGGTATAGTCACACAAAAATAATGTAGGCTTAACAACCCCATATCTATCTATTTATCTATAACAATAGTCTTCATTTACAATAGGCATAATTTTAAAACATACATCTATTGCAGTTATGATGTCATAATAACATACAATTGTATAAAACACAAATTGCTTACATCTTTGTTCTCTTTTGAGAATCAAACAAAACAGATTTAAATAAAAAAAGAATGCAAACAAACAAGTGAAATGAACTAAATTGCTGAATTGCTTTTGATTCACTGGCAGGAGCGACAAGTGAAGAGGAGCAAAAAGTGAACAACGAGGGAGAGATTGAACAAAGAGAAAGCGTAGAGGACAGAGAGAGTAATGAACAGGAAGAAGACAGAGAGACTCAAGAAGATGGAAGAGAGGCTGTAGGTTAGCCGTCAGGGCCCTCTGTGAGGGCCTAAGATATTCTACAAAATAATATTTAAAAACATTAAAACAAATTATATATTTTTTTATATATTTTTTTAGTTATATTTTTCATTAGTTTTACCAAAATAACTTGATTTAATTGTAATTAAAATAACATTTCCAAAGAAATAAATCCTTCGAATCTGCCTATTCAGTTTATGTTGGAATGTGAAGAGTTAAATGAAAGAAGCTCGTCTCTGCAAGTTACTGTGAAGAGAGGAGCTGTTGGACGTCCAGGCGGTCCAGCTATGAATTCACAGAGGGCCCCGCTATAGTAACTGAACGAGAGAGTAATGTCAAATGACAGTACAATTGACCAATCATATCTTCCCGCTAAATGGGTGGGTGTTATTATCACGGACTTTATGACAAGTTCCGCCCGCTGTGAAACGTTTCTTGTTTCCATAGCAACAACAACTTCCTGTCAACAGCGTTAACTCGCCTTCAAAATAAAAGCACGCCAAATTACACTTAAGACATACAACTGCAACGGAAGTAACAAACACAATGCAATATCCTTTTCAATTTCAAAGAACACAAATAGGGTTATTTACAGGTGTTGTTTTGTGTGGTAGAGGGTCGCTTTCATTGATGCGTTTTGCACCCCGGGCCGTTGTTTTGATATTCCGCTGAAGTATACGCTGTGACGTAATAACTCGAGGGAAGGGGTGTGGGTCAGAGGGCCTAGGTATAAAAGTCACGGCTCGCCACTGATGTTGACAATGTTTTGTGATCATTTTAGCCTCTTCTGCATGTCCAGATCATTAATAGTAACAATCAACTGATTCTTATTATGTATTACACTTTCAAAATAATTGATGCTGACATTGTCAACCCACTGACATGGTTTGAAATCGATATATTATCCAATTTGTGACCCCCCATAGGACTTAAAAAGCACCATAACTAGATCATGAAAATCCCAAAAATCTCGGGGGGTATCCCCCAAACCCCCCTAGCATGTTTGGACTTCGGTATTTAGGAAATCCTGGATACGGCCCTGCTTAGCTTGTTACTTATTAGCCAGATAAGGACGTAACCCTTTATGCATACATATACATTTTAGTTTATGATTCAGCCTTGGGTAAGACTTTTATAGTCTATGGCTATGACGCCCATAATGCTAAACGGGAGCAAATGTTAATAGGGGACCCAATTATCCCAGTGGTGGCCGCCGGAGCTAACGGAGCCGCAGGGGGCTAGCTCCAGCCGGCGTCCCGGAGCTAGCCCACTGCGGCTCCGTTAGGTCCGGGCGGAGGAGTCCGTCTTTTCTCAACGTGTGACAAGCATTAAGAATAACAAAATATAGCTAATTCTCTTGCAGATTGTCTCATTTGATTATGAATGTAACGTTTATATAGGGGAACGACACTGTTAGCAGTAACTTGGTATGCATGTATTTCATGTTAGCTTAGCTTCTTAGCCTGAGCTAGCTCTGTTTACTTCCAGTTCGGAGGCAGCAGGTCCCGCCTCGGCTCCGCCTCTTTGCCCTTATTTGGAGCAGGCCGGATTAGACTCTGACGTCACAGTCGAGCCGTTAGTGGCCGACTCCGCCTACTAAGGGTTTCACGGCAACTCTTCAGAATCCTATGGGTGACGTCACGGACACTACGTCCATTTATATATACAGTCTATGGTCTGGCTATGTACTGAGTGTGTGTATTTCGCGGGTTGACAGTACAATGGCATCCCGTGGAGGAATTCTGAAATGTTTTACCGTTATATCACAAAAACGCACAGCAGAACCAGACCCTGGAGCGCCGGCCTCTTTATTTACTTACTCCTCTTCATCCCCTATAGGTAATAAGGCTGAGATGAGAACTCTCCATCGTATTTAGTCCTTAGCAATATGCTGCGCCTCTCCCCATGTAGGGATGGGTACGTACCGAGTCCCGGTAATAAACGGGCCCCGGGCCGGAATTATTAAAGACAGTGGTAACGTTAAGCTCCGACGTTATCGGACTTTTTATCGGTACTGGAGACATTTAAAAAATATACGTCTTATGTATTATTGCTACATACACATTATATCGCAGTTTTAGTTTCACCAACTCCGTTTCTAATATGCAATAAGACTACAACATGCGTCTATGATGTATTTTCGAGCTTTCCAATCCAGACGAGATCTCTCTCTCCCGTCTGTGTGCGAGGGGGCGGGGTCGTTTGTAAAGGTCTCCTGACTGTGTTACAGACTGTCATCCTGGTTAGTGGTTACTCTGATTGGATTCAATATTAGAGTAACTTTCTCGTTTGTTTAAATATATTTGGCCTTTGTTTATGTGATTGAATGATTTACTCAAATAAAAAGGTTGATGAAATATCATCTAATGATTTGTATGATTTTTTTATTTATGTTAAAGGCTTTGAATGATTTTAACTAATGATAATGTAGAAAAACTAACATTTTAATTTCGGGACGGTCCACATTAATTTCGGGACGGCAAGATTGTATTTCGGGACGGTCCCGGGAGGATGGGAAAAAAAGTTAGTCGAGAGCCCTGGTTCCAGCCCAAGGCAGGACGAGCAGACCTGGTGTGAGTCCGTGCTCGAGATCTTAAACCCACAGCCGCAGAGCCGAGCCTCCGACTCCTCTGGTGTGAGGGAGAGAAGGGTCCATCCTCGTTTGCCGGGGTGTCGGCGCGGAGGGACAAGCTAGTATGTTACCGAGAAAAAAAATCCAACCTTATCGTTATTCCGAAAGGAAAAAACGAGGGGGTAGATTTTTTTTTACAAAAAATATTAACTGGTGTGTTAATATCTTTCTTATCTCCGTCTCCTCTGGTGTGAGGGAGAGAAGAGTCCGTCCTCGCTCGCCGTGGTGTCGGCGCGGAGGGATAAACTAGCAACAGGTATGTTACTGTTTGAAGAAAAAATCAAACCTTACCGTTATTTCGAAAGAAAAAACAGCGGGGCAGATTACAATATTAACTGGTGTGTTAATATTTGTTCAATTCTTCTGCAAAGCAAAAAAGTAACCGGCAAGCGCCCGTCGACCGAATGTTAGCTTGGGTTCAGTCTGTGGACCGTTAAGCTAGCCCGGCTACTGATATTCGAGATGTGCTCTGAAGCGAGAACAGGTGTTTGAATGACGCTGCGATGTAGCGCAAGCTACTTAAAGGGTGGGTGGATTCCCTGACGTAGACGTCAAGATCACCAGCCAATCAGGATTGGCGTAATGAGATTGATGCTTCTGTTTGCATACGCGTTGAGGCGCATCCCATAGTGAGACATCGAACGGAGTGTTATGAATGAGAACACACTCATTAAACACACCTGAACCGACAAGCACAAGGCGTTCTGGTCCAGTGGTTCGTTTTGGAGCCAGATTCTGCTTTTTACTACCATTTGTCACGGCATAACGCTCAAAAGTTTGGTTCTCACTTTCAAGTTCTCACAAAATAAAAATAAATCAATGCTCCAGGCATAACACTCCTGTTAAACTGAAAGGACTGATTTTCCTAAACCTTTTGAAGTTTTTGCAATGCCTCAAAGGTAGCACAGAAAAGAGGCTCAAAGTAATTCAGTCTGAGAAACCTGTACAGGCAAATAGTTCAAGAAAAAAAGGGAAATTAGACCAAATGGGAAATAAATGAATGTAGACAAACAGTTACAAAAGACTGGCCCTGTAATGCTTTGTCCATTTGATGTTTACTATGATTGCAAATCCTGGGTAATAAAATCATCTTATGCATTATATTCCGTGAATGTATTCCAAAAGGCCAAAGTCGATCACATAAATCAGCAAAACTGAGTGTAATATTAAACTTTGATTGCTTTCCTTGTCCTGTTCCTTGCATCTGGATAGAGCTGCCAGATAATGAAGAGATACAGTGATATCATTTAATTAACACTATTTCTAATATGTTATAAATGCACCATACAAATTAATAATGCCAATTAAAAAGAACAATATATTTCAATAATAACATTTCATGTTGTTGACTATGACATTTTGACATTTTAACGTGAAATACAGTGTTATTAAAGTGTGTACTTCCAGCTGATTTGCTCAGCTGAATATATTTTGAAAAACAAATTATAAAAGTACATTCATCACATTTATGTTGGAACATTAAATAAATTGCTGCTGTGTAAAATGGTGGGTTGCAGCAGAAGCAGGTGGATGTCTCACACCTCACACAACCCTCAGGAATACACCTTATAAAGAGATAGCTTTTACTGCAGGTGCATGCTGGGGGAGGAAAAAATAGGAATGACTCAAATTTGTCGTGTTCACCTCTGGTCCTCAAAGTAATTATCTATCTAATTCTCTTTCCAGCCTGGCAGGTTAAATGTAGAAACCAATCAACGCCCATTTTATGTCAGAGGAATGGCAATGTTGAAAAGAGTAGAGGAGGGAGTGAAAGTACATTTTTGACCTTTATATTTAGTTTATTAAAAAAAGTGCTTTGGGGTAACGCCAATGTTGCATAAACACAAATCTAGGATGCTCGTTATATATTATACAAGAGGTCTTATCCTGTTTGTACAAGGTCACAGGTTAGTCATCTCAGGAGGCCATGCAATTTCCCCTAAATCCACTTTAAAGATTAATGTCAAATCATGCCCCTACGGTAAGTGCATGTTATGAACTCCAGTAGTGACTTAACTGGAACATGCATGTGTCTCTGTGTGAATGTATGTGCAATGTAAAGCCATGTCTTTGCATGTGCTTTTACTGTATGTGTATGAATCCTACACACAACTGCATGATTTATTCTGACGTAAAGTAAACAGTCAAGAAATGGAAAGGAATTGTACAGTTAGAGGACAAGTCCTTCTCTCTGTCCCTCCAAGGAAAGATAAAGCCCTTCAGACCACACTGAGAAGAATGTCAGTGCTATTGTCACTTATGAAAATAAAATGTCTTAGCCCAAATAAGATTTTCACTATCCTCTCTCTCTCTCTCTCTCCGTAATTGTGCAAATCAGCTCTTGTCAGAGGCAATGATGCAAGACGCCCTAACTCGCAAGTGCTGCTGCCAAAATGAACTGTCCTCATTGATTAACATTATCAATTACCTCTCCACTCCTTATTGGAATATTATTGCAAATCTAGACAGGGAGAGAGATGCTGTTTACCTTTGCAGTCTAACCTGTTATTTGTCATGTACTGTAGCAGATGTATTGATAACTGCAAATGCTAGAGTCTTAGATATGTGTTACATGTTGCCACATATGTTGGAAAAACTATGAATCAAGCTTGTGATAATGTTACAATGTACTGCAATTATGCACACAGCCTGCCATATTATTGTGCACAGTCATCTGGTTGATTAAAGGATTGTTTACAGAAGTGACTGAGCTTGGGTTTCACTGAATGTTAATTGGCGGACTTAAATGGAAATGGGGGGGTTATTATTTAAGATGGCAGCTTTGTGTATTTGTGTACGCAGCATGTTTGCACTCCACTTTTTCACACGGGGAAACACACATGGCTATTGACAGAGCACTCTGGGTAAAACAGATTTGCTCATAAGCCAAGCCAAGTCAATAAGTAGAAATATAGACAGTCAACAAAAATAACAAACAGTGGACGCCCACGATGCATGAATCTGTGAATGTTAAGCTGGACGGATTTTAGGCTTGTGCTGACAACCTTGTATGACAAGTATTAACCTCAATATGTATAGTAGGGTCTGATGGTATTGTTTGTGGTGTGGTACGCAATCTTTCATTCCTTTTTAACAGATTGCGCTGGCAATAAGAGCGCAGACACGTGGCAGCGGGCCAGGTGATGACCCTGCGTTGATGGATGTGGCAGCCATGACGAGGAGTTACCAGCTCGCCACGGCGATCCGTATAACAGCAGACAATGTCAGAGCTACACCCGACTTGTCAGGCAAACAGTATTTTATTAGCTGACAACACTGACAAAACATTCACTTTGTCCTGGGACATGATCTACTGCTAGCCCTGACACTATGCTGCAGGTGTCACGCTTCAAAGGATTGAGAAAACTTAAAGAACTTGAGATATTTAACTATGTATTTTTGCTGCTTATAATAGAAGGCATTACACTCCTCTTTTTGCTATTAAATTCATTCAGAAAAATCTTCAGAAAAATCATTTCAGGCCATCGGATGTGCAACATTTGATTCGTAAAGTTTGTATACATATTCTGTCTGTGGCTCATTATTAGAGACAGTTGAAGGTAATGTTCTGGTTGTTTTTCATTACATCCATGTCCCAGCGGCTTTCAAACCTCAGACATCATTTCTACAAATGTGATTATTTTCAAAATCAACACGACATTTTAATGTCTTATTGTTTGTTTTGCTATAAATAAATAATGTGCTACTGTGGAAGTGCAACATGGAAAAAAAAACCTAAATACAACAACCTAAAAAACATGTTAAACGGCATTTGATTTATTTATGGAAAGCAAAGTCCCTATTCTTAATCTGAAATTGTATTTTGGTTGAGGAAGCTAATGAAGAAGAATACTAACACGTAATACAATGATGCTGTGCAAATGCATCATGTTACTTGATATCTCTGAACTCATTAATGAAAACATGAGATAAAAGGCATTCAAAGACTTTAAATGTCAAACCAGTGTTCACAGTTTGAATTTGATGAGTAACAGAGATTAAAACATTGAACAGGCAGTTTGATTAAACTCTTCTTTGACCCAGGAGAATACTTGATACGTGTTCCCCATATTTCACATTTCACTGCAAGAATCTCCATGGATGCCAAACAGACACAAGGAGCAAGTTATAAATAAATGTTTATAGTGAAAGGATGTGTTTTTTTTTCAAATGACAAAAGAGAAACAAATCAGGTGAATATAGCAAACCCAGACTATCAAATAAATCAATGGCACACAAAAACATAGACACACAGATCGCTATATGAAATGTTCTACATTTTGCATATCTTGTTTTAGTTTAAGGTTTCATTCTTATGATATTGAAACCTATAAAATATGTGAATTTACACAAAATCTGAATAAACAAGTGTGTTCCAAACATCCTTTCAAGTAACATGGTTTAAAGCCCAGTTCGGACATGTGCGCCGCTGGGGACGCTGGGACATGTCCCCATCACTTGTTGAAAATGCCAATATTGTCCCCACAACATCTTTTAAGTATAACTTATAAATGTAGCAAATAGTTACTTTATGCAAACAGCGTTCTCACAACATGTGAGTGTGCATTTGTAAACGATAGTCTTTTACTCTGAAGCCCCCACACACACTCTCACACTTGTGAAAATATCAAGTCAAAAATACCAGATGCAACTCTAGATAACAATGTATTATTTATTTTTACATTAATTAAGGATATAATCACTGTTTTCACTGTACCTATAAATCATATCCCCTGAAACTAGATTTTTTTTTTTAAACAATTATTCCAATACATCATATTTTATGTATGCACCATGACAGCAAGTCAAATTCCTCGTACGTGTGAATCTACCTGGCAATAAACCCGTTTCTGATTCTGATTTCTGATTCTGAAAAAGCCACATAACATCAGTTGTATAACATTCATTCAAAACTGAGGGCATTATATGAACAGAAAAAAGAAAACAAAAGACAAACAAAAACAAAACACAAGTGGTCAGTCAGGAATTAGGGTGTTTAGAAATGTGTAATATGGTTGGGCTTTTTTATTTTGCACAATTTAACTCATTTCCTTGCCCCTAGAGAATAATACAATACAATGTTCGCGTCTAATGGGTTTGAACTACATTTCCCACAAGCTATAGCCTCATCCAATACCCATAAGTCTTTGCGCCCCTCCACCGGTTACAGAAACAAGAAGGTTGCAGATAACAACGTTTTGCCGAGAAGCTACAAGCTACAAAACCAGACTGTAATCATGTTGGGACAAGCTGTGAGGCGATTCACAACGTCTGCTGTTCGTTCTTCACACTATGCTGAAGGACCAGGCAATGTAAGATTATCTCCTTAGAGCAGCGTTATTCTTTAAAATGTAATATGTATATATCCGGCCTTGTATGTGTCCACAGGCTAACGTTAGCTACTTGGAGGTCACTTCCGTAATTTGACTAGTAAGTGATTGTAATTCTAGGTAAATTAGCCACGGGTATAGAGTTTCTCCTTATAATCTAACATGAGTAGGAATTTCTGAATGCAACCTTTGATTTGGGCAGTGTGGTAGGGCGACCTTCTGGTTAGCAATAGCATTTAAGCTAAGAGGCTGTAAATTATTGATGTAAGCTAACTCCTTGGTGCTACATCGTTAGCATGCAACTTTAGCATACTATGAAAGGACGTCTGAAGTTATCTGACTAGCTGTTATTCATTTATTATGAGCAGATATATTGTTAAGATACTCATGCTAATACAGCCAGTATCACTTGAAGTGACGGTAATATAAATGCCATTAGCGGAGTTATTTAGTGCCTTCGGCTAAACTTAAGGTCACAGCAGGATGCTAACAACAAGCGAACCTGTAGAAAGGTGCTCTTAACGTTTAGAGATTAGGGAGTTACCTGTATCATTTGAAACATCCCTCATATATTATCTGAAAGTGGATAAATAAATGTAATCATTGCTTAGGGTGCTTGCTCAAAACAACAGATAAAGCCAGACATCTAGGTGTAGTCATGGACTCTGACCTGAGTTTCAACAGTCACATTGAAACAGTTACTAAATCAGCCTACTATCACCTAAAGAATATATCTAGGATTAAAAGACTAATGTCACAGCAGGATTTGGAAAAACTTGTCCATGCTTTTATCTTCAGTAGACTCGACTACTGCAATGGTGTCTTCACAGGTCTCACTAAAAAATCTATTAGGAAGCTGCAGCTAATTCAGAACGCTGCTGCTCGAGTCCTCACTAACACTAAGAAAGTGGATCACATCACTCCTGTTCTGAAGTCTTTACACTGGCTTCCTGTGTGTCAAAGAATAGATTTCAAAATACTGCTGCTGGTTTATAAAGCACTGAATGGTTTAGGCCCAAAATACATTTCTGACCTCCTGCTAAATTATGAACCATCCTGATCTCTCAGGTCTTCAGGGACTGGTCAGCTTTCTGTCCCCAGAGTCAGAACTAAACATGGTAAAGCAGCGTTCAGTTATTATGCTCCAAATATCTGGAACAAACTCCCAGAAACCTGCAGGTCCGCTGCAACTCTTAGTACTTTTAAATCCAGGCTGAAGACTTTTCTTTTTGTCGCTGCTTTTAATTGAACTATTCATATCTTAGACTGCACTGTAACTTTTATCCATGTATTTTTTCTTTTAATGTTTATCCATGTATTTTTTCTTTTAATGTTTATTTTATTAGCTTTTCTTTTTAATGACTGATTTTAAATGCCATTTTCTGAATGTCTTTCATTTTTTGTAAAGCACTTTGAATTGCCTTGTGTTGAAAAGTGCTATATAAATAAACTTGCCTTTCCTTGCTTTTCAGTGCCCCCTTCATATGGTTTAGGTTTCTATTGTTGCCAATGCTTAGTATATAAAAGGCATGTTATTGACAATGTCCCCTTCATATGGTATGGGTTTATAATATTTATACACTAAATAATTCACTTTTTTGTGGTGTACATTTTTGTTTAGTTTATAAATGCACATAATTGCACACCCAAATACTTCAACGATTATTGACAAGTTGTCCCACTATTTCTATTACATACAGTATCTGGCAAAGAAATGAATAAATATAAAAAAGAATTGGGGAATGAGATGCATTCTTATCAAAAGGTGCTTTCACACCAAGTACTTTTCTCCGGAACTTTTATTTCCCCGGAACTATCTAGTAAATCGCGTTCACACCGGAATAAGTTCCCTGAGGGAGGATTACGCAAATGAAGCCGCTGACGTCACTTCTTCTGCTTTGGGTTTACTGGCAGGCCGCAAACAACTTCACGGCGTATACTGCCACCCGAAGTCCCAGAACCCCCTGGAGTCCGGGACTTTGGGTGGCAGTAAATCGCCAGTAGCGCCGACACCTCCTCATAACTCCATCGATACCACGTTGTATTTTGTGTTGCCATAAGTTAGTCTCTCTCCGTTGGTGCACTGGGCTAATGCTAATGTGAGGAAATAAAATGGCGGCTTCACAAAAACTTTTCAGAGTTTTACGGGCCGTGGTTTGCAATTCGCCCAGCCAATCAGAAATTGTAACCTTTTTCTCCCCAGGAAAGTCCCTGCTCTCTAGCATGGACTAAAAAGGGTTGAAAAGGTTCCAGAAAAAGAAGATATTTTTGGTGTGAACGCAACATCCCAGGAACTATCGGAACTATTTCTGGGAAAAGTTCTGATAGTTCTTGGGATTTTGCTTTCACACCAAAAAGATCTGGAACTAAAACCATAGTTCATGCGAACCTTTTCACCCCTATTCAGTCCCTGCTAGAGAGGTAGTACTTTCCTGGGGAGGAAAAGGTTCCAATTTCTGATTGGCTGGGCGAATTGCAAACCAAGCCCCGTAAAACTCTGAAAGGTTTTGTCAAGCCGCCATGTTATTTGCTCGCATTAGCATTAGCCCAGCACACCAACGGAGAGAAACTAACTTATGGCAACACAAAATAAAACGTGGGAGCGGTGGAGATGAGGAGGTGTCTGCGCTTCTGGCGATTTACCCAGGACTTCGGGTGGGGATTTGCTGCCACCCGGAGTCAGGGGGACTCAGGGAATTCGGGTGGCAGTATATGCCGTGAAGTTGTTTGTGGCCTGCCAGTAAACCCGAAGAAGTGACGTCAGCGGCTTCATTTGCGTAATCCTCCCTCAGGGACTTATTCTGGTGTGATCTACTAGGACAGTTCCAGGACAAAAGAGTTCGGCTGGACTAAGTACTGGGAACTAATGGCGCATTTCCACTGCAACAGGGTAGCCCCGTTTAAGCGTCCCTAAGCGTCCTCGCTCAGGCCTCGGGCTGCCTCGCTGGCCGTCCGAGGCCGTGGCGCATTTCCATTACAGTTTAGGACCTGGGGTAGCAACGCAGTGTAGGCGGGGCGATCGGCTTTGTTTTTGTTCACATTTCGAGTTGTTCCGTCGAGCTCCCGCTGGATTTGATCATCCCCAATGAGATGTAGGAACGTCGTCACCTCCTCGGTCGACCACGGTGTGCTTTTCTTATTAGACGTAGCCATTTTTGTAGCTCATCCGTTTACAAAATGCTGTTTATAAAAATGCTGCAAGCTTGCTTCTAAATATATATGCGACGCTAGGGATGAACTCGCTCGCGATCTTGTGACGATTCTCTCTGACCAATCAGCAGGCGAGAGTGTTGACGTCACTAGTTCAGCCCTGGCCCTGGTCTGATAGAACCACGATTTTATGGGGCTGGAAAAAGAGGGAAAAAGTACCCGCTAGCCGGTACTAGGCTATATGGAAAGGCCACCAAAAACTGGCCTGGCCGCTTGAGGACGGTTAAGGACGCTTAAACGGGGCTACCCGCTGCAGTGGAAATGCGCCATAAGTACGTCAAAGTACTTGGTTCCCAGTACTGTGAAAGCGGCCATTGAGCCACTTTGTTACCCCTCATTTTAAATTTGAAAAGCAATACGTGATTGTTTAAATGTATTGTTACCCAGATTCCTGTCTTTTTTCATTTCTCGCCTTGGCTTTTATATTTTATTAATTAACCTCTTTATAATAGCTATTTGTATAGACATCGTGCACATTTTTCAGAATTATCCTGAAAAAAACGTGTTAATTGCAAACTTTTCATTTCTTAGAAGAATACGCTGCCAACATTCAGTGAATATTGTAACCAAGAGTTATAAATAATTGAATGAACCACTGATTATAACACACTTTTCCTTTTTTCAGAACCTGCCCTTTTCTGTGGAAAACAAGTGGCGTCTGCTCGGCATGATGGTGCTGTTCTTCGGCAGTGGCTTTGCATTCCCCTTCATTGTCGTCAGACATCAGATCCTGAAGAAGTAAAATGGACCTGTGCTATTCCTCAGCCTTCAAGGTAATTATGACTGCCATGTTTATACAGCATATCTGCTTTCATTAGAATGTCAGGATGTGACATTTACTTCAGCCTTGGTTTGAACAGTGACCTCAGACAATAACATTCCTTCGCTGCTCCTCTTTAGCCTTTTGCTAAGCGGCATATCTTAAAGGAATTACCTGTGTGTCTGATAAATGTCGTGGGTTGATATTGATGCTATGTTTAGATAAGCCTGCACTTTAATGCAAGTTAATGTGACAGTTTATTGCAGACATTGATGTGTATCAGGTGGGAGCAGGTCAGAGTTGTTGTCACATTTATCTTTGCTGGTATTTACTCAGAAATTGCTTTTCTGTCATCAGGTGTATGCATGTCATCTCATCCCTTTCTGCTCTATTTTCTTGTTCTCCCTGCAGGCTGCCGGCTGGAACACATTTATCCATCAGTGTAATCCATGCAGAGGAATGGGAATCTCTTAATTTTCTTTGTAAATAAAGTTACTCAAATAAATTATACCTCTTTGCTTATTTTTTACAATGCCAGAACATGCTTTAAATGTAAAAGTCATTATACATCCATTATAAATGTATTGCTGATGTTACAAGTCAGCATGTTGATGTGTCCTTTGACAAGAATATTGACTAAAATGTCTCCCGATTCCAGGTGGCACCTTTTCTGTCTGCCTCTGTATGCATGCATAATAATGCTGACTTGAATATGTAAAAGCACTTTGAGGGGTGGCACACACTCTAAAACAAATGTGTACACAAACTCTTATTACCATACCCTAACGGGCTTAATCATCGTAAAAAAGTACGTACATGTGTTTATCATAAAAACTAGATTAATTAACACCTGTTTAGTAGTAGAAGAAGATATACTTTATTAATCCCGAATGGGTGAATTACTTTAAGATGTTTTAATGGTACCTGATTAGCCAAGTACACAGTTGCATGTCTAAGTCCTAGAAGCTAATGAGCATATTTTCATAGTAACCAGATTAGTGTTGGTCAAAAAATACTAACTGTAACCTTATCCAAGGGCTGAGTACATCAAAGACTTAACAGATATATATGCAGTTGGCGTAAAGACGGCTTATTATAAAAATTAACGGAGAACCGATAGCTTTGTAAATTCAAACCCGTTGCGAGCAAATGAATAAAGTGGAAATTGAAAATCTTTGTGAAAGGGCATGCATTGAAAAATCCAGTCCCCCTGCTATTACAGCTCCTTTGCTATGTATTGTTCCCCCACTCTATACCTTAGCTCTATAGATGAACTATATTGAAAAACCCAATTCAGTTCAATTAACCCTATGCTTCTGGCTATAATTATCCAGGACAATGTATTAAAAAGGGAGGTGTGGATGCTCAATCGGTATGGAACTGGAATAAAAAAGTTAGGATTTCAAAGCACCTATTCGGTCTATCTAAACTATGCCTGAAGTAACTTTTACCAATTGGATAAGGTTAGTTTTTCATTTGCTCATGCTGTAAGGGAGCCGTATGGCGCAGTGGATAGAGCCTTGGTGTTGGGATCAGGGGGTCACAGGTTCAAACCCCACTGCAGTCAGTATGTCGTTGTGTCCCTGGGCAAGACACTTCACCCCAAAGTGCTCCTGTGGGGATTGTCCACAGTATTGAGTATGTAAGTCGCATTGGATAAAAGCGTCTAACAAGTAACATGTAATGTAATGTATAGCAGGTACCTGGTTGGCCTTAAGACATAAACAGAGACATAGTGAGACGAGCTGTAAGCATGAGAAACAACCTGCTGTATACCCTTTGTAGCCCTATGATTTTATCTCACACACGCACACACATCTCAGCATCCTGTAAACCTGTCAGGTGGTTTTGTGCTCTCTTGCATTTGTAATGATGTTATACTGTGAGTGCCTCTGGGCTTCCTGGATGGAAGAGCATTCAGGTCGTGCGGCTCTTGCTTGGCGCCAATAAAGTTATCAGACATTTAATGGGGTCAACAAGTGGGAGCCGACATTTTATAGGAGTGTTGCATTGTCCTCACTTAGAATAGGTTGACCTCTGTTAGTAGCTCAAGGGTGGCTTTTCTGGTCAAATAACACTGCTCAAAACGAACAGATGCGCCGGTGAAGATGGCCGCATTGTCTTTGGCTCAATATTGTCTGCTTATCTGTATTATTGTGTTGCATTGTTGGAGAAGCCTGTGACCTAAGATTTTCAACGACATAATTACTCTGTAGCTATGTTAGTTTGACAATAAAGAACCTTGAACAAAAGAAACACCCTGTGGTATCACAGCTTAGTAAACTGATCACACATACACAGCATATTTTTGTTTCTGTTAGAAAAACACAATTAACACCTTTATAGCCACACATATATATATATATTCTGATCAGCACCTTTGCTGTTTTTACATGCACCTTGATGTGATAATGCATCTCAAGACCGCAGGTCATGTGGGGTGTCATTTCCATAATGTTACTTATAAGAAAGTAACAAGGGGAATCCTCACTGCATAATGCATTTAATTGTCATTCTGCTCAGCGATATCTCAATAGCTTTCTGTTTACCAAGGAAAATAGTCAGCCCCTCTCAGGCTTAAGCAACAATCCTTTCTCAGAATGGTTCTTATCAGTATGTAATGAACCATCACGATTAAGCTTGTAAGCCTGCTTTAGTTGATGTCCTTCAGCTCCTGGTTACTCATTTTGAGTGCATCTCAAAGATCGAGGGAGCATTTAAGTGCCATTGGAGACAAATAATCCTCATTCAAGTGATGTTCCAAGTCTTTCTTATGAGTTTCAAACGCTTGCCCACATGGGCTTGAAAGGTGCCTGTTAAAAGTTATTATAACCATCATCTCTCACATCCATTATCATTTTCTCCTGTTTTTGGATAGTTTGGTTCCATGTTGTCAGAGTAGTAAACATTGGAAAGCTGCACTTGTGTGCTCTGAACTCTTGACAGTATGACACAGACTGAACAGATATGCCAGCAGCTATTTTACATTGTATAAATGCTTCACCTGGGTACTACAGCTCACTGCAGCACTCGGGCTGCTAATTTAGGAATGGGCCCAACATTTAGAGCCTTTTGCAGAAAAAACAAGATTTTAGAGAGACATTTTCTCCACTGGAAAGTATACATTTAGACAACTTTGACACTTAGAGAGATCAGGTCACATTGCCTGGGCATTTCTTCAGAGTAAAAAGAACATGCACTAGGCAGTAAGTACTTTTTTGTCATAAATGTTTGATCTGTTTGAAAGCAGCCTCCCTATCCTTTGTCATCATCCTTTTGGACCTGTCTGCTGCATTCGACATAGTGAATCATCAGATCCTCCTTCGCACTCTCCAATAATTTTGAGTTTCATGCTCTGCACTTTCCCTCCTCACCTCATACCTCAAAGACCGCACCTACAGGGTAACTTGGAGAGGGTCGGAGTCCAACCCTTGTCAATTAACTGCAAGGGTCCCACAGGGCTCTGTTCTTGGTCCCCTCCTCTTCTCCTTGTACACAAACTCGCTCGGATCTGTCATTAGCCCGTATGGTTTTTCATACCACTGCTACGCTGACGACACCCAATTAATTCTGACCCAGGTCGTCGCACGCATCTCTGCTTGTCTAGCGAACATCTCTCAGTGGATGTCTGCTCACCACCTCAAGCTCAACCTTGACAAGACTGAACTGCTTTTCCTTCCGGGAAAAGATTGTCCCACTCTTGACCTAACAATCAACATCGGTACCTCTATTGTTTCCCCGACTCAGACTGCAAGGAATCTGGGTGTGACCCTAGATAACAAATTGTCCTTCACTGCAAACATCGCTGCTACAACCCGCTGCTGCAGATACACGCTTTACAACATCAGGACGATACGTCCCCTCTTGACCCAGAAAGCGACGCAGGTTCTGGTCCAGGCTCTCGTCATCTCACGCCTAGACTACGGCAACTCCCTCCTGGCTGGTCTACCTGCATGTGCCATCCGACCTCTGCAGCTCATCCAGAATGCAGCGGCTCGTCTGGTCTTCAACCTTCCAACATTTTCCCACACCACGCCGCTCCTCCGCTCCCTTCACTGGCTTCCGGTAACTGCTAGAATCCACTTCAAGATAATGGTACTTGCGTACCATGCTGTGAATGGATCTGGCCCTTCCTACATCCAGGACATGGTTAAACTGTACACCCCAGCACGTGCACTCCGCTCTGCATCGGCCAAACAGCTCGCTGCACCAGCACTGCGAGGGGGACCCAAGTTCCCATCAGCAAAAACACGTGGGTTTGCTATCCTGGCTCCAGAATGGTGGAATGAGCTCCCCATTGACATCAGGACAGCAGATAGCTTGCACATCTTCCGGCGCAGACTGAAAACTCATCTCTTTCGACTTCACTTCGAGCGATAGAATTACTAACAAAGAATTACTAACAAAGCACTTATATACTAATAAAGGACTGGCTTATCTAAAGCCAGTTGAGTAGCACTTGAAATATTTTAGCTCTATGAAACCTGATGTACTTATATGATTCTGTTTTCTTCAAGTTTGTATCTTGTTGGTCGAATGCACTTATTGTAAGTCACTTTGGATAAAAGTGTCAGCTAAATGCAATGTAATGTAATGTAATCTATTCTCTGCCATCATGGTGCTAACGGGGGCTTTTAAAAGTCTTAGTTGATGCCGGACTCTGGCAGCGAGGACCAATTAGACACAATGGTGTTATCTGGACAAGGACCAAGCTGCAGTGCAGTACTAGCGACTTATGAGCAGTATGTAAGGTTGTGCTGGCACAGTGCATGTTGCTCCACTGCTTAGCACTTTGAGCGGCTGCAGGAAGGAAGCAGGGGGGAGACAGAAAAATAATACATTACAGCAGGATTATGCACCCAGCATGCCAAGTCTCATGCAGGAGTTTGTCATGCTGCATTTAGTGTCTAAGTGTGGAGGAAATGAAAGAGAGAGGGAGGGCTATTGTCTGTCTGCATTTTTGTGTGGTTTTCCAGAGTTTACGCCTTCATTAAAGCCAATATCTGTTAAACGCATTATTGTAATAAGTCGTTCCAAATGCTTTACATTCCCTGGTGCACGGCACTAATTAAAACAAAGTGTAGTCATTAAAGATCAATTCCATACCAGCTTATCAACACTCAGTGATTGTTTAACACCATGCATGCTAATAAAATGAATAGCTACCAACAATTACTGCAGTGGAATCCTTTACTGTACGTCTATTAATACCGCCTTTGCAGCTTTTTATTTTATTTTCCCTTTCATCCAACAAACTAATATAGTTCTATATGTTCTTGCCGATATGTAAATCTCCTTATTTGCAGTATTTGTGGCCATTCATTGCTGCCTCTGTAGACTGTTCAATTATAGACTTTTCTGAATCTCACGTGTGGAATCTAATTATAGACTCATTTGCACTTCAGAGGGGAAGATGGTGGGCTTAGCTTGGTGCAAAGCTTGCGCAGCCATCTAATAAAAAGACTCAACCTTTTATTGAATCTTTTCAGTTAGAGTTTCATTTCCCATGCAGCCACTGTATTATAGGCAGACAATTCGATTTTTAACCGTTAGTCGGTGTGAGCGGACTCATTAGTGATTGACGGTTGTATAAACATTTACTTACTCTGAGTGAGAGTGGGTGCCTGACAAATACTCAACAGAGTAAATTACCCCTGTGGGTGAGTTGGATGAGCTCTAATCAGCACTTTCTTGTAAACATCTTTTGCGACATTGTCCCAACCAATCACTTCATTACATCCGATAGAGTGAACACTCTAGATGTGGCCCACCCATCATATCAGTGTGAAGACAATAAGAGGTGAAAGCAGCTGCCTCCAGACGCTGAACGACACCCTGACACCGCACTGTCAGTCAATAAAGTTTCAAGGGCACGCTGAACTCCCAAGTTTTCTGCTAAGCTCTACCTTCCCTTACCTTCTCTGTTTACCAGGACCTCAAAGATGCTGACTTGAGGAGAAGTGCAGAACTGTCAGTGCAGGAAGATGAAGTGTTCATGCACCTCCCACTTCGTCAGAGCGCCTCAGCCAGGAACGCTGCACAATTAGTCTCGAACCTCCAGGGAATGGCTGTTCATAAGAGATGAATGCTCAAAGGGTACCAAGTAGACTCATATGTGTATGTGTGCGTTCTTATGTAACAGGAAGAAAAACAAGTGAAGAGACTCTAACGTTTGATGGCCTTTGACAAACAGTTGGCGATAAGGGTAACAGAGGAAAACCAATTCTCACAGAATTAAGTATATCAGGAGTCAGAAGCACACATCCTTATATAATACAGACACTTAAGCCCTCTCTGTACAGCACAGATTGCACTCTGCAGCCTTTATCATCCATTAATGTTGCAATACCTTTGCTTAGAGAAAAATACACGCACTCAACCACCTTGAGAAGACCTGCCCTCGTTTTCTCAGCTTTGGCAGATCACAAGGAGGTTGTTAAGCCAAAGGAGAAAAATATGTCATATGTCACTTTTTTTTGCATAGTTAGTTTGATAGGAAAATTACGGGTGCAGAGATCTGACAAGGACCCCGGGCTCCAAAACTGGCATAATCTCTCCAGCCCCTGCAGCTTACTTTAGAGCCCTGCGGTCTTCAGTTCAATAATGTAACACTACTCGCTGCCAGAGTTAATATAGCTGCAAGTTCCATGGTGAAAAAGTTGTATTTAAAATAATCATGCCCACTTCAGTCCATGCTCTTCGAGCCTTATGTTAATGCTCTAAAGGGTCGGATGTGGATGAATGTTCATTTTTCTTCGGTTACTTCATACAATATACACTGTATTTTAAATGATGCCTGTCTTTCTGTTATCATTTTAGGAATAAGAAGCTAAATGAAAAGGCTTTTTTTGTCTCCAGGCCCCCGTGGCTGAACACTAAGAGATTTTAATTTGATTTTAATAAAATCCCCTTAATTTTGTATGTCTTTTTTGTAGCCTGTTTAAATTCATTGTTACAATTGACAAATTAGCAAAAAAACATATTAAATCACTGCTACTTCACAAAAAACATAATTATTTAGTATTGAGCTTGTCGTTATCTGCTGTTTTTTCTAAGAGTGTAAAGCTGTATTTCAACAGGCTCATACAGCACTGTAACAGACTAGGACTGGGGTTGGTTGGGTTGCATGTGATCTATAAAGAAGAAAAACAGTTGGAGATATATTTCTCTCTAATGAAGCATCTCCAGAGACGCTTTCTGCTGTGAATGTACATTGCAAATGTAGTGTGGGAATAAGGTCTGACAATGTGAGACTACTAGAGATGGAAAGTTAAAGGGATGGCATAAAATAAAGAGATGCAGTTGATCATTTGTTTTTGTTTTCTCTGCCATGGGTTTCTTTCCTCCCACAGATAGAGAGAAAATAGTTGAACCTTTTTCTGTGCCAGAAGCTGTATCTGATGCACTCCAGTGGTCTCCCTCCCTTGTTACTCTCACTGTAGAGATTCAACCCACGGCATTTCACACACTGAGAGGCACCCAGCACAAACCTATTCACATGCACATGTTTGCGCACATAAGCCTCAAAACAGATGCACAAACATTGTTCAAGTACATCCACAGGAAGACTACTGAAATATGCATACAGTAACACACAAACACAAATGCATAAGCAAGTCAGAACACACATTCTGACATATTTCTGTTAAAGCTACAGTCAACCTCAATGTATCTGTGTTACCAATAGTTGCACAAGCAGACTAAATGCAGCTGTTGTCAACAGTTATTCTTAAAACTGGTGCCAATGTGCTGGATAGTACAGTCTGCAAAGTATTAATTTACCAATATCTGTAGAAGAAATTGCTGAATATAACCCATATTTTTTACACCAAGCTGGATTGAAAACAGACAACAGAGAGACATTGATTGTTACACAGCATACAATAGGAACTGTATCATTACAATTGTTTGGGAACAATCCTGAACACTAAGAGTCAGTACTTTTTTTGCAACTCTATTTACCATAATTTGCAGGATTTCAGATGTAGTTCGGCGGTCCCAGTCTCCCAGGACAGAGATGCAGAGGTACAGAGGTAGTGAGGCCCTACAATGGTGCACTTTTGTACTATTGCTTGGTAGCATGATAGCTCCCCCATCTGGACAAAAAAAAACCAGGGTTTAACATAATGAGCGTGCCAAGGTTACAGCAGCCGCATGGTGAGAGAGTTGCTCTGCTGGAATCAACGCTCTTTATTGCTTACAACTTTTCAGTTGTTTTTATTTATCAGGTCCTTTGATTGTCCCACATTCAAATGAATGATAAGTAACTCAGGGTAGGTCAAACTCATTATATTAAGCTCAGAGCGGCAGAGTGAGAGTCCATACAAAAACAATTTGATCTCACATAATGTTTGTTCAGAGGGCAGGATACAACAATAGTTGTTTCCTTTGAACGCTGGAACAGAGGACCAACAGAGATAGAAAAACAAGCGACAAAGGCAGGAGTGACTTAAATATGAATGAAAGGCTTGTGCCTCGCAGAGACTTGGAGGGAGAACAGGGGCAGAGGAAGGCACGGGGCGTTCCTGTTGGTTTGTTCCTCTGCAGACCAGTCGCTTCCAGGATGTTCTTTGGACGCCACAGATGTTTGGATGAAACGTGCAGGAACAATTCGGCTTGGCCTGAGTTCAGTTGGGTCTGTGAATGGTGCCTTTCAAAGTCCCACTGAACCACATGGCGCCCAGGACCTCAGCCACAAAGCGTCACTAGGCAACTCAATATTGCAAATAGAATACAATGTTATTCTTTTATTTAGTGTTTAATAAGGAGGTAACCGTACATATTTGGGAAATGCTTTATATTAAAGGGCCCATGTCATGCTTTTCCAGTTATTACCTGTCCCCTTGTGTGTTATGAAGGTTTGTATGCATGTTAACGGTCTGCAGAGTCAAAAAACCTCAAAGTACCCCCTGTAGCGAATAAAACTCTAACACAGTCTATGCTGCCCCAAAACGCCTCGTTGGAGATTTCTCATTTTCCATTGTTTACTTCCTGGGTACTGTGACGTGTGAATACCCAGAGGCCACACCCTCTGCCAGCATTTCATGAAACAAAGCTTCACAAACCTTTCAGCGATTCATGCCAGATATGTACAGCGTAGGGCACTAAAGAACAATGCTGTTCCTACTTTGTTTGGACCAGCGGGAGATTCGGGTAAACAACCTGTAAGTATTCATTGTTGTTTGTGTATTTATGATGTTTAAAACTAACAAGGTATCTACCACGACTGTTTAAATGGGTAAACGTTTTTCGGGCTGCTAAATTGGGATCGCGGAGAAATGCTCTCTGCAGACCCATTCTCACAGCATTATAAACCTTTTTCTTACTCAATATCAAGCCACACTTATTGTTTTTACTTCGGCTGTGAGTGTTTGTGTGTGCTCAGGATGAGTTTAGCTTGTTCTCGCTGTATCGCCGACCCGGAAGCCTGTCTGCTCCTCGCAGCAGCCCGCAGCAGCTACGAGCTTCAACGTTCCGACCAATCAGAGCACACTGGGCTCACAGGGAGGGGGGGGCAGGAGCTCCAACAAGCCGTTTAGGACAGAGAGTGAATACCGGTGAATACACATACTTTACAGAGATGCTGTATGAGAAACCAATGTGAGTTTGGAAAATTGTACAGTATAAATCTATTTTAGTAGACCTCAACAATGGAATTATCATCAGTAGAAATGGCCATGACATGGGACCTTTAAGGTCCTTGTAATGAGCTTTGGTAGTAAGGCTCTTTATAAGTCCTAAAGAGATGTTTATCAACATTATAAGACTATTTGTTGATAATCACATCAGAGAAGGTTTTATAGTAGGATAATTAGACATCTCAAATAAATTGTTAACAGACAGCTCAGAAACTGACCCAATCTTTCAGATATGCTTTCCATAATAAACGTTTAAAGTTCTGTTTGATGAAGAGCAAAACGTTTTACAGCAACTACTCAAAGTTATTCAAAATTAATTATGCTACCTAAAACAGATTGACATTATAGAGTTTCTTGTTAGATCTTTCAACTTTTCCTATGCAAGCTAGTCAAATGAGAATTACTGTTATCCTATTCATCTTTGCAATTACAAAGACATAAGATACAGAATACAGAATGCAACGCCTCTTTGCTGATGCAATTGTAATCTGCTGATTCTGGTGTGTGAATGTGGGTGTATGCAGGTCTGCACAAACAACATTATTGTACTGCTCCGTAGCTTCTTCCCTCTGATAGGAGAGGCCAATATATCCAATTATTAAGAGAGGTTAAAGTTGACTTTCCACTGGCTGGTCCAATCAGAGTATGTGCCCCGGTTAATTTGGTGAACAAAGTCATGGCAGGGGTGGGTAGCCACTTAGGCAAAAGCAAGGCGCAGAAGAAGGGATGGATGAGAGGAAGCATGATAAGGACTGTGGGAAAGATTGTGGCCCCCTGACAGCTCAGCTTGCATTGCAAATGAGGAAGCTGACTGAACAGAAACATTTTCTGAATATGCAATGGGAACGATCAGACCCTTTCAGGAGCAGGCTGTGTGCTACAACAGAGCCCGGTACAAAACTTCTGCGACAACCAGAGTTTAATCATTCCACTTCAGGTTTCACTGCCTCAGCAGAATAAGTATTTGTGCATAAAGTGTTCACATAAATGTCCTTTCACATTTCCAGTATTGTCAAGAATAATATGTCGGCCCGGTTTTGGCCCTGTGTTTGTTACATAACAAAATATACTGTCTTCAGCATTTCTATCTCTGCATGGTCCAGAGCAGTGGGACATGAAGGGGATGACTTTCTGAAGCGACATGTGTCTCTTTCTGTTTCAGAGCACCCACATGGATACACAATCAAAAGCATCACTCACTTGACTCTACCCAGGAAGCCAGTGACTCTCCACTCTGAAAAAGAAACCTCCAAGCTAGCAAAAAAGATTGATAGATGTTCCCAAAATATAGTGCGTATTCACACCTCATTGGGACTGAAAATCAGTCTCAACGCTTAAAGCAGCCGTGGACGATGCTCAATTCACTGTTCCTACATTCACATCCCGACACTGATGGCAGTTTTGCCTCAGCAAGCTGAGAAATATTCTCGTCTACTGGCTTTAATTCTCTCCCTTGCTCTTAACCTGCATCCCGCTTTCTCCTTCACATCTTTCACACTTTGGTTTATGATTCCAAACTGACGGCAGGCAGACTGCTTTTCAAACTCCCAAAAAAGTCTGAATAGAACATGTAGCCCTTCGGCTCCTGAGGCCTCCACGACTCCAGAGCTTTCTTTAGTGGTGCATTTCAAATGTGGAGAAAAGCAAACTATACAAAATAAATAAGGTGGAGAAGATCAAAATGTATATTTTTTCAAGAAACAATAACCTTAAAAAGTGCAGGCAATACAGTGTTTTATTACATTTTGGGGATAGTATTTTCTGAACAAAAAATGAAAATCCCTCTCAGAATTTAGGTCACACATTACCAGAATTTCACTGTTGTTTCATCACTTGCAGTGGAGATCTAACCTATCATTATAAGCTCTTAGAGAAGACATTCTCAGCAGTATTATCTTGGTGCAATGTCATCATATCACAAAGTGCCCTTATTCTGAATAAACGTTTTCATCTATCCTTGAAAAGCTTCCCCTATGGCTATCAGAAAATATTCCATTACTCTGGTGTAATTTTCACAGGAAAAGATTGAATGAAGTATGTAAGCTTAATTCGATGCAGCTATGGTCTTTTAGAGTTTGAAATTGAATTCCACCTACCTTCAAAGTCTGGTAACACAATTAAGCTTAGTTATTTGGCTCTAAATGTGATTTTTGTGTCTTTGTTCAGAATGTCTTTTCTTAGAAGTTAATTGCATTTTCAGGGAATGTTGTTCAGCAGTGTAAAATGGGCATTTATGACACGTAGCTTATATCTGTACAGTCTGCCCTGCTGTCAAATTCCTCACTGCAAGGTGACATTAAAACTTTTATATTTTTAGCTTAATGAAATATGGGCTTTATAGGCTACTGGAAAACACAATGTGAGGGGATTTATTTATCTTTTGGTACTAAATTAGTTAGTTATTTCAATTTCTTATGGTTCATTACATCGCTTTCCTTAGTAAGATCTCAAAAGGTCTCTATAAGTTATGGGGAATGGCCTGCCTTACAGTGCAAGAAAAGATGGTCAAATTAAACTATGCCCTCCATCACTCTATTTAACCTTTGACTGCTTTTTAATGAGTTACTCACATGGAACAGGTTAGATTTATACATTTATTCATGGTCACATAAATGTGAAAAGTATGGGTTGGCCCACCGCAAAAGCCTCCATCTTAACCTGGGGTTTACACATTAAGGCAATTACAGTCTGTAAAAGTGAAATTTGAATATGTGTTAAAAAGCTCCTACTTATAAGAACTACTGTCACGTTACTCTTTACAATTATGCTCACAACAAATACATGGTTAATACAAGTGCATACACGTCTTCTGAGAGGAAATGACTCTTACATTCAGTGTGAGGATGGGGACAGACACAAGAGTAGCACAAGCAAAACAATGGGGCGTCTGTTGGTTTTTGTGAATACATAATATAGCTGAGTATCCTGCAAATCAGTCCGTGCAATACCAGTGTCCCTGGAGCCTCCTCGGCAGCCATCTGTGAGTGAGGCACAGAGAAAAAAGCAACACTGAGTTTGGGAAGCTGGGAAATGCTGAATCAAATCTGTGCTACCAGCTGCAAGAGGAGAAAAGTAAGACATGGTGACCTGGGAGTTAAATATATAAAATAATAAATAGGGAAAAAATACCTGCTTTTGATGTTGTGAGAAAAGAATACATAAATAGTGTGCCAAGGTTTTTCAATGGAGACGCTAGACGCTTGCAATAAAAAAGTTAAAATATCAACTCATTTCCATCACAAGGCTAAGCAGGTTTATAAAACATGTATGAGTTTTGCCAGGAGTGAATTAGCATGGGAGAAATGCCAACACTCAAACTTTATGAAATGATGCCACACATTGCTTTTAGCATCAACTGTGCCTTCTTCTCTATAAGGGAACCGAATGATTGACTGAATGAGGGAATGACCGGTTGAGGGAGAATTGGAGGGAGGAGAGAAGGACAGAGGGAGGGAGGGGGGGTCAGGGAGTTTGGGTGGGAAGCAACTGCTCTATCATCACCGCCCAGACACCACTGGGATTTAGAGTGAGAGACAGTTTAGAGTGCTGGAAAGACAAATCGCTTCTCTTGACCTTTGAGAGAATAGCCACAGACAGTAATAATCCACCGTACAGGGGCGGGGGCATAATATTGGGGTTTTGACTCACGTACAGAGAGGTTTTCGTCAACATAAAGCTCAGGGAAAAAAACAACTGGAAGTATGGAGGCTCTCCTGCTCTGACACGTCTGTTGCTGTTTTGTCTCTTGCTGATTATGTAACTAGAGAGACTGTTTAAAACTAACCATGTTGCCACGCACTGTAAATCGTCAGATCTGTTTAAAGATTTGTTCCAGCTGGATCAAAAATGTCCTTCCACTGCTTTTAGCTGCAGCTTTCTCCCAGCTAGAAGTTCAATGAGATCTTGAATACTGAGATGTTTACTTTATGTGCCTTCATTAAATTCTACCTAGTAATTCTTCTCCCCTTGATTCAAAAGGTCATCTCTGCACCTTTTTTTGGGGTGAGATACAGCCTGCAGTGATGTGTAGGCAGTGTTGCAGCATTATGGGCCCTTTACTTTTATTTGTACCTAGGACAGTAAAGAGGTTAGCGTGATGGACTAGTTTCTGGTGGTGCCTGTCACTTTGGTGTGCATTGCACTCTGAGCTACATTGGTCTGGGCTTTAAGTACTACTTCATGCCCTGCGCAATTATGGGCTGCTTCACTATAGTCTGCCGGATAGAAAGCTGAAGATGTATTAGTGGGAACAGTAAGGTTTCTGATAGTGAATAATTCATCAGTTACATTAGAGCTGAAATGATTTGGATCTTTCTCCAGATTGCTTAATTAAATTGTACGTGTAACATCCAACTATTTTACGAGAGCTCCGCAGATATATTTTCTCGTGCTATGGGTTGAGCACAATATCAAAAAAATGTTGGAAGATACTGTTGTAAAAACACAAGGTTATCCTTTTTAGCTAATTTTAGGTCTATATGTCCCTGTAATGCCACCCATTTTTCTTTTAGTTTTCACTCCCCCACCCACACATTTTTTCCATCCTTCTTCCCAGATGATGCTTGATGAATGGAGGCAGACTGGCTACAATGAGTTCATCCATTTCTACCCAACACTATAGCCTCTTACCTGTTTGCTGCTAATGCATCATCTCTAATCATCATGCCTGCCGTGCCATACACACCCATTCAATACGTGGGGAATCTCTATCAGTTACACACTCTATCTGGGTCTAATGGTCCACAGTTGACTGGGCAGGGAGCAGCATGCCATTAAGTCACATACAGTGGGATCATGTTTTACTGCATGTCCCACTGAATCCAACAGGCCTAGTTGATTCAGTGGCACCTCATCACACAGCGACATTAATAACTGCCACCGAGAGTCAAATGACTTATGAGGTTGTAAAAAAGCATCATCCTCCCAGAACGGTGTGCTGTACAACATAATCAATTTCAGGAGAGCACACATACATGCCACTATATTATCACAAATAATAAATGAACATTGGCCAGATGGTAATGCAACCAATTTGTCTTTCTGAGGGTCGCTAATGGCGCAAAACACTCTGCATGAACTCGCCAGGAAGAACTTTGGATGTTCCAACTTTCCATTAAAAATTGAAATGCAATCAGTGTGGTAATCTTTGGCTGCATCTCTTGCTGAAGTCAATGGTGTTGAAACAACAGCCAGCCAGTTCAATCTAATATCAATCAATCATAGGAGATTGTGCTCGCTGGATAAAACTGCTGAGACATAGAGATGGAGGTTCTGCTGGTTGCAGCCACAGCATTATTCTACACAGAGACAAATGTGAACTGATTGAGGTTTAAAGGATCCCGATTAGGATATGGATTACGAGTTTTACAAGTGTGAGCATTGAACTCCATTTGACCTTATGAAAATATATTTGCTCGTCCTTTAAACTGAGGACGTCCTTGCCTGTGTGCTCCAATCGCTTCCTGTGCTCATTAGATATCGTCTCATCAGGTCACAGGGTCATGGTGGACACTGGGCCGAGCGAGATGTCTGTGGTGTAGAATACCAGAGAGCCAGTAGGACAGCCACACCTTCACCCCCCACACTCAGCTCTAATGAAAGAGATGACTTATTGCTCCGAGTGTCCAGAGTTTCACAGTAAGTGACATTATCAAAAACCACAATAAAGCTGTACCTCAAATCCACATAGAGGGGACATTTTTCTATTCGGTGTACAATGTGTATAGCGTGGGTGTTTGTGTGTCTGGAAAAGGGAAAGCACATAGAAGGCGGCGGCCATTTGAGTGGAGGGGGTGGTGGAATAGAAAGAAACACACATACACACATAACACACACTATTCACTGCAGCTCTCCTTCCTCCTACGATTCAGTGGCTCAGTAAAGCCCAGACATCATAAACAGGATTTATGTCATTTAATTAAGCTTTTGTACAATTACCTTTATTTACAGCTGCATGAAGCAGGCAATGGGGAACTCATGGCAGTGAGAGCCAAACAGAGAGGTCGTAATTCCTGTCCTTTACTTCTCATTGTTCCCACGATATGAGAACAACACTCAGGATTTACTGCAGGCTGTTGTTGCATGTTTTGCTTGGTGGAGCTGCATATTTGCATGTATGTTGCTGTGTTCCTGTAAAAATATTACATTTAAGTCATGATTCATTAACTGGATAGTTAGATTTATTTTGGAAATGGATTGCCATTGTCTTTATTTTAGTTTTTTTAAATTGTGTTTAAATGTTGGTAAATGTATAAACCTCAAGCTCTATATTGTTCAGAATACATTCATTCTAAGATTCTGTGTCCCTCTGTCAACGTACACCTTTCATTCTCAGTAATCTGTTCCCTAATGTGTGAGGAAACGTGTGGCTGACTAGTCTCATAATGGTGATGTGTTTTCCACCTTTCAATAGCAATAGGTCACTTGCTTCAGCGTTGGTGTTACAGTGCCATCTTCTGGCCTGTCTCAAATGTTCCAAAGGTACGGCTGGATGCTGATAACAAAACAATTTGAAACATGTGATTCTGTGTACCATGTCTGTTTTCTTTGAGAACAACAGAGGCCCTGTCACCCAGGCCCTGTGTGTGTGTGTGTGTGTGTGTGTGTGTGTGTGTGTGTGTGTGTGTGTGTGTGTGTGTGTGTGTGTGTGTGTGTGTGTGTGTGTGTGTGTGTGTGTGTGTGTGTGTGTGTGTGTGTGTGTGTGTGTGTGTGTGTGTGTGTTTGTGCAGGGTTGGGAGGGTTACTTTGTAAATGTAATCAGTTACTGATTACTGAATACATGGCTCTGAAAGTAATCCGAATACAGTTACAGTTACGTGTCTTAAAAACGGAATCAGATTACTTTTAGATTACTTTTGGACTACTTTCTTTTTCCATCACAGATGGGTATGTTTTGGTGAACAGGAGACATAAAAAGCAAAAGGAAACTGAACGTGTTTTTACTGTTTTAATGGTTTATCAAGAGCACAACTGAAACATAACATCTGAAACGATGCAACAACATAATACACTTTTTGGGGATGCAGCTTGGGATGTGAGGAGTGAGGGACACGGCTTAGAACGGGCGTGTCGCATTCTGTCCTGCCAGTGTTGGCAGGACATGAATTAAAATGTCGAACTCGGACTTCATTTTAAGGACATGTCGGCCAGGGGTGTAGAGCCAGGGACGTGCACAGGTACGGGCTAATGTTGCCCGGGCAACGGCCCTTTTGCCATTTTTGCCTGACCTGCCCCTCTGGAGAGAGCAAGATTTTTTTTGTTTTCTATTGTGGCCGAATCAACATGATAAGCCCACAATTAGTATTGTAGCGTCTCGCTGCGGGAAACACACCTTGTCCGCGCTGTCATCTGCCCTCAGTCACGTGACTTTGTTTACAATCTGACAGCTGGAAACAAAGGAAAGCCCTCCGAGTCCAACCTCATATGGCTATGGTGATCACACCAAACGCCTGCCCTGGCTCCTGCCCGTTAGAGTATAGGGGACAAACCAGAGGACTTTACTTCCACCTAAATATACTTGTTATTGTGCTTCTGTCTTTCTGTGTATTTTACTCTGCTCCGTGAACTCCCTCACCCTCGCTCTCTTTTCTTGATCGCCCTCTCACGGAGAACACTTCACTGTCCCGCTTTATTGTAGGATTTCTGCCATGTCTCCACTTTAGCTTGACCATCTCTGTTATTAAGTTATGGAATTCTAAATAAAGAAGTAATTAGATACCTTACCGTTACTACGCTCATAAAGAATGATAAGAATAATGCGTATTGAACTGGTTTAATTAATTAGTGAGTTTATTTAAGGTAATTATAGAAGCCCTATGTTATCAGTAGCCTATGTCTGCACAGCAGTAACAACGGTAAAACTACATTAAAACAGAATTGTCCCCATTGTTTCTTTAATAGTTACTAACATTAGATATTTTAATGAGATATGGACCGCAACAAAAAATGTGCCTGAATAACGAATTTAGCAGTTGGACATAAAAGTCAACTGAGTGTCACTTGCAATGACAGTGTTGTGTTTTTATTTTATGAGTTTATGTTAGAATTTTCAAAAGGTCTTGTGTTTTTTTTTTTCGGGGGGGGAGGCCCTTTTTCCAGTTTAGAGCAATAGCCCCTCAAAATGTCTGTGCACGTCCCTGTGTAGAGCTATATTTGTTTAAGCACCGGATCGGCAAAACAGGAGACTCTGTGCACCAGTCTGCCTTGATCTATGAATTAATGTCCGTGACACTCACAGCCTATCTGCTGCCCACAGCTGTTTTATAGAAGGAAAACCTCCTTCACTTCATGAAATCTCTGCAGCACCAGGAGGCAGCGGGAGGGTTAACTCAGAAGACGAGCGTGCAGTGCCTTTCACGCACCGCCTTCGCTGTGTTTACCTTCAGAATCATAAGGCTAAAGAGCGGTGTGGCTAATGTGTTTTAACCACACACACCTCTACACACACACACACGACTTAAACGCAAACTTTTGTTCTTCCATGTTTCGTTGTTATTGTTTCACTGAGCGGACCCGCTTTTCAAACGCTCCCTTTTTTGGTCCATCTGCGGCGGTAAACGTTTCTGTGCGCTGTGATGATTCGGCTGTACCTTTAATAATGAATATTCAATGTTGTGAGGAAATATTTCCATCAATAATTCCAATAAGTAATCCAAAATGTATTCACTTCAGGTTTACGAAAGTAACTGTAATCAGATTACTCGTTTTTCAAATGTAACGCGAGCTGAATACAGTTACTTGATGATTGTATTCTGATTACGTAACGCCGTTACATGTATTCCGTTACAACCCAACCCTGTGTGTGTGTGTGTGTGTGTGTGTGTGTGTGTGTGTGTATGTGTGTGTGTGTGTGTGTGTGTGTGTGTGTGTGTGTGTGTGTGTGTGTGTGTGTGTGTGTGCACTCAAGAAAGTGAACTCTGTGAGTTGTTGAATCTAATGAATGCATCTTTACCCAATTTAATTGATATATCTGAGTTAGCTGTTTAAACCTAGTCTTCTTAAAATGGATACCTGTTGAAGCCACATATGCGGCTTGATTATCTCTACCGCAACACAGCTGTGTAAATCGCACGGGGAGCCTCTGCGCATGCGCATGCGCAGAGGCTCGCATCAGGGATATGGTTATGACGCGGGCTTTTTTGCGGTGAGGAAGGACAGGAGAAGCTGAAGAAGCACAGACCACAGACCTCAGCGACATCCAAATGAATATTAGTGAGTATGTTTTTCCTATGCAACATTTTAAGTTGGTTTATAAACATACGGTTAGAATGTGAAATGTAGAGTGTTGTAACTCTCAGAAATATCTGCAATATTTTAGCATATGGCAGCTAAGGTTGGCTAGCTGGAAAGCTGCTAACTAACTTAATGCTAGCCAGCAGGAATACATCACAGTAGCAACCATTTAATAAAAAAATTGAATTAGAAATGATTGACTGAAATAAGTACGTTTTGACTGAAGTGAATACCCAAGTGGTTCAGACTTGTGTGTTGTGACATTTTAATTTAATATTGTGAAAGTGGCGCGAAGATGGCTGTTGGTCGGGTTTAGGGGTATGTGTTTGACTGTCAGTGAGCAGGACCGGCTATTAACCAGCGGCAACTGAGCTGCATGTGGCGGGGGAAGACAGAAGCTTGCAGATAAAGAACAGACTGTGTGATAGCGCTTATTTTAGGCACCACTAATGTTACAGTGTGAGGGCTAGCTTGCTAACGGTAAACCAGCTAGTGGTTGGGCGAGTGAGAGAGGGCGCGGGGCTCAGTGATGCAAATTAGTCGCTTTTCGGCGCCTCCCGCTCTTTTAACGCTGATTTGGGTGACTTGTGTAATTCGTGGAGAACCGAAGAGTTTTCGTTTGGGGGGGGGAGGTGTTGGAGTCCGTCAGTCCGACTGACGGACAACTTCTCACTTCAAAAAAGAAGAAGAAATCTAGACCGCAAAATAATTAAACCAGCGAGTTCCTGTTTTTCCTGGCCAATGACAGGTTCCTTAAACACAACAGGTGCGTAACTTGTCTTCACGTGGTATATGTCTGAAAGGAGTTCTGACGGAGAGCACCGGAACGCCGCTCCAGCTCTTCAAATATTGCAGTACCCATAAGGAGCCGTACACATACCGCAGTGTTTGCGTGGCTGTGTCTTTAGTTGTAAGCACAGTGGTGATCTGTTGTTATTAGCATCTGGTTAGCTAGCTATGCTAACGAATTTAAAGAGCTTTTCTACAACCAGGTGGAAGAGAGCTCTCCCCTGAGAGGCTCAAATAACCTCAGCTCAGTGAGGTTAAGGCACACCTTGATATGATCATTATAGTTATTAATGAGACATTAGAGACTAAATGGAAAAACAGGTATAAAATACTATATGACAGTAACAAAAAAGTTGTTAAAAATAACAAGATTAGAGTTTAAAAGGGGAGTGATTTGTAAAATATCTAAAAAGAAAAATCTGCCTACAGTTCTGTTTTATATGGGTGTTGAAAGATGTATCCATAGATCTCTTCATTTTGCTCTCAAAGTGCACCAGATTGATGCTTTTAACTTCAATATTTGGCCACTTTGGCCGCAGACACCCTTATCCATGCACATATTCTAAATGCCCATGCACATTTAAAACTTGGAATGCCCTTCGAAGTCATCTATCCAGATCACATTTTGATCAAACATCACAAAAATCTGTAAATTTAACAACATTTACCTGCCATCATTGTTCTTGTAGTGGCATTGTCTCATTGAGAGAGTGTTTCGTTCATGTTAACAACCATCTCAAAAGACACGAAACCATCTGTTGTGTGTTTGAAAGTTGTTCCTTTTCAACAAATATTTACGGAACATATCAATCACACAAGAACAGAAAGCACAATACACATACACTGAACAATTTCAAAGCTGGAATTGTGGAAAATGGAAGGGCAGATTCATTGAGTTGTACATTGGGAGATACATGCTTGACAGAGAGTGATGAGATACTTCACGATGATGAACTTGAGGTTGGTGCATTGGTCCAAACATCAGAGAACTTGCATAAAGTTATAGAAGAGAAACTGGCATTTATTTTATTAAAACTTGAAAACTGTTTCCATGTACCAGGCTCTGCCATTGATGAGCTGCTAAACGAGTTGCACTATTTGATTAGTTCTTCTCTGGTGCCAGTATCCAACAACATTCTAGCTGATTTCTTCAGTAACCATAACTTGCAAGTTGACCAATTGCTCATTAATGAGTTAGGCTGTACACTTTGTACGTCCAACCCTCTGTCAAAAGCTTTACAAAAGGAAGGACCTTTAGCCACTGCTTTTAAGAGGAAGCAATACTACAAGGATCATTTCAATATTGTTGATCCAGTTCAGTACATACTTGATGCAAAGACTAAAATAAGTTTTCAGTAGGGATGCTCCGATCGATCGGTCACCGATCGAGATCGGCCGATACTCACTCTCTACCGATCGATCGGTGCTCTCTAAACATGCCGATCGCGAGAGCCGATCGCATGACGTAAAATACATGACACTTTTCTCTGTGTGCGGCAAAACAAGCTCGCCAAAATGGCTTCACCGGTCTGGCATTATTTTAAGGTGTCCGAAAAAGACAGTAAAATAGCGGTATGCAACGTGTGTGAAGCAGAAATCCTGCAGCTCCGCCCGCCGGACCGGTAAGCGCAGCGAAACACACACACAGGGAGAACCAGACCGCAGTTCATTTCCTCATATTCCAAACGAGAAATTACGGTAGCAAATCACCCGGTCACCTTTACGACCAGAACTATTAACGGGATACAAACCGGAGGAACCAGGCATGGAGGGAGGTGGCAGAGACAGTGGGTGAAACTGGTAAGTTTTCGCCTGTTTGGGGAGTTTATATATATATATATATATTAGTGCTGTCAAAATTATCGCGTTAACGGCGGTAATTAATTTTTTGAATTAATTGCGTTAAAATATTTAACGCATTTAACGCATGTGCAGAATGGCCCGCCCCATACGTGCCACCAGTGGCAGCGCCAGGGTATGGCTGGGGTAGGCTACACCCATACCAAGAAATGGCTTAGCCCCACCATGAAAAATGATGTTAAAGTAAGCAAAATAAAGTCTGCCAACTCGCGCAGAGTAAATTGCACAGACAGCAGTTAGTAAGATTGATTTCAGTAGCCACGGTTTTGAAAACTTTTGTCACGTAGTGATCGTCTTCTCAATAGAACATCTTTGATAACGGCGTGGTGTTGTTGCAGGAAGTCCCGACGGAGAATACTTTTGCTGTAGTACAGGGGTGCACATAACTGGTACGCAGGTTATGTGCGTAATCTGAAATGCGTACCATTACTTGTGTCACAAAGCGCATTTGCGTACCGACGTACTTGTGAAGCTTTTCCAGAAGGCGGTTAGATCACCGGACGACAGAGTCGGTCTCCGTGTGCACAGACAGGGCTGCTGTTAACGTCAGTCTGTACAACGGAATTGTGCCAAAACTACGCCAACCGGCTGCGGAGGGAGACTCCCCCCCCCCCCCCCTTCACTGGAGAACTGCGCTAAAACAGCTGATCACAACGTTCACACTCTGTGGTCACGAAGTACTCCACTAGCCGCCGCCCCCCCCCCCCCCTCTGTCGACTTTCCTGAAGTACTCCCCCGTTGATAGAAATCAACACGTAATGAATTAAGACCCCACGGTTTGATGATTGATAGGTGTGTGGGCTGTCTTTCATTTTGACACACAGAAAAATGTTATAATAAACATAGATACTGTATGTTAAATGGATATATCCGCCTTCTTTCATTTATCTTTCCATTCCCACAACAATATACATAAATAAATGGCATATTTTGGACATAGTTCGAATGGTGATTAATCTGATTAATTAATTTTTAAGTTGTGATTAATCTGATTAAAATTGTTAATCGTTTGACAGCCCTAATATATATATATATATATATATTGCTCGCATAAAATCCCCGGGGTTTTTTGCTTTGTCTGTCGGGGGCGGGAGATTCATGTGATTGGTTGTTGGTCGCGTTGCTCGCAAAAAATCCCCAAGCTTTCAGACACGCCCAGCTCCAAGATTTTCAAGATTTTTGAAAAGCTGCTGTGTGGACGTACCGTAAGAGTTAGACCTAACACACTTAGCTATTTTATCTACCTCTGGAACAAGCTAAACTAGTTATTATAAATATATGTATTCTTCATTGTCGGGTCACTCATTACTGGATCAGTGAGCTGCATGAGATACTGACAGGCTGTCAGGAGAGGGAGAGAGGGGGGAGGGAGAGAGGGAGAGAGGAAAAGAAAGCGCTTCCGCTCATTTCTCCCGTGTTATTATCCAAAGTGAATGTAAACTTGAATAATGTACATCATTTGAATGTAATAATTAAGTTGATTGTTGTTTGTGGAAGCTCCAGTGAATGAGCCCCATTAACTGAGTTTTAAACATCACTTTAAATGGAAGATTTAAAGTGATGTTTAAATCTTTCATTTAGGCCCCGCCCGCTCGATCGGATCGGCAATCGGTATCGGCCGATACTGATTCCGGCGAGCGGCGATCGGCCCCGAAATTGGCGATCGGAGCATCCCTAGTTTTCAGTATGTCCCTTTGCTAAAGATTTTACATCAGCTACTTAATCAAAATGATGTGCTTAGCAAGGTTGTTGAAAAGAGAAGAGAGCAACAGGTGAGTGACCACCTTCACTATAAATCTTTTGAAGATGGCCAGTACTTCAAGAACAATGATTTTCTGTCAGGGGGGGAACTGAGAATCTCCATCTGTCTATACGTAGATGACTTTGAAGTCTGCAACCCACTCGGTACTTCACGTAAAACACACAAACTCTGTGCTGTCTATTGGATTTTGGGAAATTTGCCTCCTGGCAGCCATTCCTCTTTGACCTCAATATACCTGGCTCTTTTATGTAGAAGTGATGACGTGAAGACCTTTGGCTATTGCAAAGTATTTGAACCATTACTCCAAGACTTTGTTACATTGGAGCGGCAGGGTGTTTTTGTCTCACAACGGGGTACATTTGTGAAAGGGACACTTCAGTGTGTAGTGTCAGACAACCTTGCAGCACATGGAATAGCTGGATTTGTGGAAAGTTTCTCGGGCCCATATGCCTGTAGGTTTTGTACAGCTCAGCGAGCTGAAACTCAGGTTAAAGAAGTGAAATCGGGTGCATTTACCCCAAGAAACAAGGAGCTTCATCAAGTCCATATTAATACTGCACAGTAGGGCTGTGCATCTTCACTGGTCTCACGATTCGATTCGATTATCCTGTCAACGATTCGATTCAATTCAATATCCCGATGCATCACGATTCATACCAATGCGTTGCATCCTCAATTTTCTATATTACTGCACATGGCTTATTTTTCATCAATGCATACATACAGTAAATACATATGAACTCTCTTTTTATTATTTAGAAAGTGCTTCAGAAATCAATAACATAAATGTCTTGACATTCATTTATAAACCTCCCTATATCTGTGTGTGAAGTTATTCCATCCTCAAAAATAATGCTTCTGCAGTCTAGCTGCAGCTTCTAGCAACGGTCTTCTGTTAAAAAAAGGACACTGAATGTCCTGAATGTGGCATCACAGACAGGACTTGAGTCTGAACACAGCAGACAACAGGAGTATTTACAATAGCATATAACAACTAAAATAGTGCTGTTACATAATCCCATGAATGTATGAGATTAAATTAGCTTCATTATATCTCAGTGATTAAGTGAAGAATAAAGTTTATATCGGGTCACTATCAGCCTGTCACTCATTATTTTCAGGGAGGGGGCGGGGTTTGGAGGAACGGAGAGGAGACGGTGATCGCGGAAGCTTTTTTCCTCCTGCCTTCACAAACTTTACATATGTATATATCGTCTGAAAATTGCTAGAGGACATTCATACTTTGCAATCCAAGACTTAATTAAATCCACCAAAAACCTGACATGATTGTAACGCGATTATTTAAAAAAAACATAAATCCCTGTGCCGCAGCGACACGGAGTGATTCAGAGCGGGTCCTTCTGCTGTTGGTTCTGGACTGGTGGTGTTGTGTTGGTGGATAAAGCAGACTGCTCCGTGTTTGGTGTTGCTGTGTTGCTGTGCCGCTGTCACGTCTGTTCCCTGATCTCTGCGTCACCGATCGATTTGATATTAAAGTGAAAAAATAAACGTTATAGTAAAGCCGCGGCCGGAAAATCAGGAAGCAACGTTACTACGCTATAACCGATTATCTTCCGTCACTGCATCGAGACCGAATCGTCCACGTCCGCATCGCAATGCATCGTAGAAACGATTATTTTCAACACCCCTACTGCACAGGCAAAAGGAGGTAGCTTTTTTGGTGTAAAAAAAACGTGTATTTTCACAGAAAGACTTGCCCATTTCAGTGTCACATCAGGGTATCCTCCTGATGTTGTCCATGATCTTTTTGATGGCATAGTCCCAGTAGAGCAAAATAATTGGTGGCAACGCGCACGAAAATTGGTGTTTATTGAGGTTATTGCCGTTTATGATTGGGCAGTTGATCCCTGAAGATGAACCAGCTTGGAAAGTGATTCTAGACTTGAAACATATTGTAGAGCTTGTTGTTGCACCTATCCACTGTGAGGAGTCTGTGGCATATTTAGAGTTTAAAATCTCAGAGCACAGACAGAGATACCAAGAAGTATTTCCAGATCAGCGACTCTTGCCAAAACATCACTTTTTGGAGCATTACCCAGAAATGATTAAGCTGTTCGGCCCCATTGTGATGTTTTGGACTATGCGTTTTGAGGCCAAGCACAGTTATTTCAAACAGGTTGTAAGACACACAAAGTGTTTCAAGAACATTACACTGTCTCTGGCAAATAAGCACCAGCTGATGATTGGCTATCACATGCACACAAGGAGTAATGAGAGGTCAGCCTTTGACGTGTCAAACGTCTCAACAATTCCATTAGATATCATGAAAGAAGACATAGCACTTCAACTAAGTCAGAAATACACTAACCTCACAACAGTCACGCTAGGACACATTGTCTCTAGCAATGGCATTGAATATAGAATTGGAATGCTTCTTGTGCATGGATCAGTAGGTGGACTGCCTGAATTTGCAGAAATACTTCAAATGTGTATATTGAAAAACACATTGATCTTTATATGCAGAAAATTGTCTTCATGGTACAGGGAGCACTACGGAGCATTTGAGCTCCAGTCATCTTCAGCCAGAGAGATTGTGTTTGCAGAGTTAAGTGAACTGACTGACAACTATCCCCTGAGTGACTACAAGTGTGGAACCCTCCGAATGGTCACCCTTAAAAGATACATACACATGTCAGGTAATTATCCTTTAATTTTTATTTGACTTTGACTGAATGTCTTCATGGGAATGTGGGTAAAATAAGACACAGAATATCAATTAAAAACATCTGGGGTTTGGAGTCAGAAACAAGTGAGGTTAGGTTCAGGGCTCGCAACTAACGATGTCCCGATGTCCCGGGGACCATACAAATTCCTACTGGGACACAAATCTATTTTGTCTGGGACTATTTCGGGACAGTGAAAAAAAAAAAAAAATTAAACTTCAAAATGGGTGTTATTTGCAAAGTCATTGGGCTGTCAAATCATAGCATTCTACGTCATCCACTCTGTTGCTGACTGCTGCTAGACTCGCGCCAATGCAACGGTCACGACAGTTAAAAAAAATAAGAAATAAATGCTGAGGTGGTTGAATAAACAGCCCCCTGATGCAAGTCCCAATTCTGCCGAATCCCGAAACGAAAACATCCCAAGTCCTGGTCATGATGCATCGTCTTCCACTGTGGTAAGTTAGTTGTCTTAAGTGTCAATGTTAGCTAGCGCTAACTAACGCTAGCAACTGAAGTCTGCCTTATACAAACGTCCTAAAATGCGGTGTCATGTTCTTTTGAAGTTTGTGAAAATTATGTGAAATACAGTTGATCAGAATAAGAGGTGTAGCCGATCATTTTTGTATTTTCTTTGTCAGCCAGTCAGTGACCAGGCTAGAATCTTTAGCTGCAAAAACGTAAGGCATTTAGCTAATCATTTAGCTTTTCATCTTTTTTTAGTGTTTTAGTTTTTTTGGGTCAAGAACGTCAGTCAGATTGGGTGACGATTAGAAAAGGGGCCGCAAGGTAATTTTAGTTTGTCAATCACAGGGCTCGACATTAACGACTGCCCGATGGCCCGGGGCCATCTAGTATTTAGCTTGGGCAATGAAGCCTCACCTGCTGGTTGCCCGATCTGGCAATCTATTATGCCAGTATCATGCAGCTCGCGGATCCATTAATGAGTGACCCGACAGTAAAACTAAACATATCTATAACTAGTTTAGGTAGTTTGAGAGGTAATTAAAATAGCTACGTGTGATATTCTAACCTGAAGTGTGTGTTTTGTCCGCTCACCGCTGCATGTGATTATGCAGAGCTGCGTGTCGAGTCTCGACTCGTCAGCAGCAGCTGATCTCTCTCTCCCGTCAGATTAGACTTCACTCGCGTTTATGTCCATATCGATCAGATCCAGCTATTTCTAGCTAATGATATGACTACCTGCTTATTAAAAGACACCTAAACAATAAGCGTCGCTATGCAACCGGGTGAGGTCACAAAGTATAGCGCAGCATTATGCCTTTGTTTACATGCCCACCGGAACCCCGAGGCATTACCAACAGATCAACGCACAATCAACCCATACAGGACATCTCTTTCTCCACATTAAGTGTTGGACATTATAATTGACTATTCTTGTCTGTCACATACTCTTCTTGTCTGTCACATAAGTGGCGCAACTGAAGCGGTATTGCGCTAAAGGGAAATTATTTTGACCGAAGAGATTTAGATTTGCAGGCTAACGGGAACTCTGACGTTGCCATTTTGTGTGCTTCGCGGATGCGATCGGCTCCTCTCGACTGCTGCTCGGTCAGCTTCCGGATGAGGAGGCATTCATTCGACCAACTTACAGTAGATAACATTACAAACATTTTTAACAGTATACTAGTATAAATAATGTTTGTTTTGGCAGTTACAACTGAATGTAATGTTTTCTACTTTTTTACATCTGGGAAGGCATTTGCCTTCATCAGATGGAAAGTGTCGAGTGAATGAGTGAGAGCAAGATGATTGACATTCATGAATGAAAATAGAAGATCAATTTATATTCCTATAGTACTACTGACTTGTGAGGATAACTTGTAATTAGAACTGATAACAGATACATTTATTAAACTGTATTATGGAACTTTTGTTTTTTATTATCATTCATACCACTTTTATTGCCAGATAGAGGGTTCCGATCATAAAACACAGAGACCATACAGCCATACCATATTGAATTGAAAAATACAAATCAGAATTCTTCAATGTTGACATGCCAATGATAAATTAGTCTGGATATTGAGAAACAATAGAAAAACATGCTTAAAACAACTCTCTTCCCTTCTACTCTAGGAGAGGCAACAGATCAGACTAATATGCATATGTTTAAAAGAATAAGTATTTAAAAAACTTACATGGTGGACCAGAGTCTATGGTGTGATGATTAAGTGACAAAAAAGTATCAAATTATATGTATTCTGCATAATTGGGGGGGCGACGATACAAATTTAAATTTGGGACACTGCTAGTTATATCCGGGACAATACAAAGTAGAATTCGGGACGGTTGTGGGACACTGAGGAAAAAAGTTAATTTCGAGCCCTGGTTAGGTTTACAGAAATAATAAAACACAACTCTACACGGATGCTGGCATACCCTAACTAAATCTATGCATGCTAGTTAATCAAGTCAAGTTGCATTTTGTAACATTTGCAATATAAATTTGAAACTGCCGACAATTCAAATCAGTCTGCAGTTTAATTGAACTACCAAAAATGATAATGCTGCCTTAATGTTTACTTTGGCTTTATTACTACACACGTGCAAGAGTCATTAAAATATACATATTTACACAACACATAATTAAATATGTTACTAAAGTTTAAAGAATACTTCCATCACACTAACCCAGTGCTTTCAATGCCTATGATACCTCTACTGATGATGACTGGATCTGCCTCGAATTGTATTACCTGCTGTTTAAAACAAATATATAACCTGTTGACAAGTATGGCCACTTCTGCAGTGCTTTGCATCATCCTAGGAGAAAATGACTCTGCAAAAGTAACCCTGCCTTTGGGAATACCAAGCTCTGTTGAGGAACTTCAAAGTGAGATTAAGAGACAATGTGAGGTGTTTGGAGACTTTAGACTGCAATACAAGGACCTTGATTTTGATGAGTTTATAAACCTTACCTCCACCTCAGACATTCAAAACAAGGGGAAAATCAAAGTAATTTACCCCCCAAGTGCCTTATCTACAAGCAGTCCTGGCTTCTCTGCACGGACATCCGGCCAGGATGAGATCAATTAAATCTCATCTGTGGACACTGATCTTCCCTCATCTTCTGATTCTTCGTCAACATCATCCCTCAGAAGTGCGCCATGGCCAAACGCCTTTCCTGTGCCGGAGTTTGTCTATGATGTTGAGATCCAAGGGGAAACTACCGCACTAAGCTGCGCAACATTGGATGTTCAGAGCTGACTGTCAATTCTTTAAAGCGTCAACAGGATGATCAACGCACATCCCGCAATCAAGTGAAGAAACCTAAAAGAGCGGAGGTAAACTACTATCCAGACTATCCAACAGGACAAACCAAACAGAGCCTAGAGGAAGAGAGGCTGGCACTACTGTCCGAGGCACATAAGAACAATAACCAACAGGTGGTGAAGGATCAAATGGAGAGGACATTTGCCGATAGGCGTCATGAGGTGATTGAAGACAAGCCATTCATTGCCGAATTCAAAAGAAGGTGGCCGGCTCTTTTCTGAGCGTGAGGTCAGTCATATATTTTGTTGATAACTTAATTATTATATTTGACAAGGGGGTTCAATTTAAAAAAACATTTTACCAATAGTGAATATTGTTTATTATAAATCAATTTGAATGTTCCTTGTACATGTGATGCAGTTTGCCAGAAAACATTAGGGCAAATGCGTCCAAAGTCTGGTCACATACACTTATTATGTTTGTCATTGGAACCTGACTACAGAATCATACTAAGAAATTAACCTAACTTTCATGTTAAATGATAGCTTTGAGAAAAATAATTATTCTATATTTTCATTATTTTATCATTCTTACAATGCTTTGACAAAAAATCATCAGGAAGTAAAAAAAAAATGTCATGGCTGAATTATTCCATTAACTTTTACTGTGGTGCTGCAGCCAACGAGAACATGTGTTGATTTTATGATTTGATCTATGTGTTTGTCTTTATTAAATGTTTGTAGGTGGAAGCCGAGTTTGCTCGCATCACCACTGTCCCACTGAGATCTAAGTTCATGCAGCAGCTAGATCACCACTCCTCCAAGCTGTTAAGGATTTTCCAGAAAATAAGGAATATCATGGCAGAATACGACAAGGTGTGTTATCTCACAAATGCCTGGTTATTAGAATATTTGTTTTGTTTAAATTCATTTTATTGTATTTATTGTGCAGTTGTATTACTTAAGCATGCAGTAAAATATTGGAGACATGTGGCTGATGGAAGACATTTTAAGTCATGTTCACACAAAGTTTAAAATGTACCTGATCAAGTCATTTTCAAAATGAAAATGAATAAATTAATTGTATTTTCATCTAAATAGATTTGCATATTTGTGTAACTTTTCTGTGGAATGTAGTAATACATAGTGTTTCATGAATGCAAATTCACATCAGTTAGTCTTTAAAGCAGAAGTTTGGCTTTTTTGAATTGCAATAATTTGATTTACTGTGCTGTCGATGGTAGTGAAAACATGATTATACTGAAACATATTTCTAAGATTATCATAATGCTTAGTTCCCAGTTAAATAAATACAGTGTCTTGGATTATAACATAAATACTTTTAAAGTACAACTCACTACCTAGTAATAACCAAACACTTGCATTACAGGTGCTTCTTGTGGTATTAGAACTTGTACTCCAGTTGAATGCACATTCGGCCCTTCATAATAAAATGCACTTAGACACTGCCTGTAAATGTAAAAAATGGTATGAAGTTGCATGTAAAAAAAATAGTTAGCTTGTGCATTAATGCATCTAGTGTTAAATGCTGCACAATGTAAAAATACTATTCCCCCACTTACGCATTTCCCTTGTCCTTTGTTACAGAATGACGCCATCGAGACAAGGAGAGCCTGCGTTATAAAAGCACTAATTGTGTACCTTAATGAAGACCCCGAAAGCCTGATTAGAGAGTACCTCGTAAGTATTTGTGCCTCTGCTTTCCACCATCTGGAAACAAAAAAAGTGATTTATTTCGTACTTTTTTGAGCTGGTTTTAAACAAACTAATGGCACCACAGGTTTGAAAGAGCAATCGGAAAATAACCCATATGCATGCATAGTAAAATTCCCTTTTCAAACAAACTATCAACAGCAGTTTGTCGACCGTTGAAACAGTTGAAACTGTTGAGTTTCTCAAATTTTGAAGTTTTGTAAAACCATTTTCATATCCATGGTTAACTAAATACCCACAAGCCCCTAGCAGATGCCGTCAACAACTAGAAAAGCTACACCCAATGTAGCCTGTAGGTATGCTTATCTGGGAGCTGTATATATGTTACTTAGCAAAAGTGTTGCTTTTTTCCCTTGTGTGTGTAAGTCTGGCTGATGGTCTATTTTTTCTGCCTTTTAGGATGTTGAGACTGACCAGAGTGTAGATGAGATGGTCTTGGGAATCTTCGCCATAAAGAAGGAAGGTGCAGAGCCAACAGATTCCCTCGCAGATGTGGGGATTGTAATTGAAGGTGTGGAAGTGCTGAACGATCTTCAAAACATTGCGAACGCACTGGCAATTTTATTTGGACTCACATATGCATTGGACTTGAGCTATCCAAAAAACCTGAGATGCACGTTTGAGGTTCTTCAAAAAATCCTGATGGAAATGGATGTTCACCACCTATCAACAAAGGCTCAAGTGCTGAAAAACAAACTGTTTGAATGAACTATTTGAACACTACAAGTGGAACGCCTTGAAACGTCATGTTGGAAATCTTGGAGCAGGGGTTTTATCCAAATATTTCGGAGGGAATTTTATCTATGGAACTGAATGTTACTGAATAGGAATGTTACAAATGATTCATGTCGGACAGTTTGTACGTACAAGTTGCAGTTTGGGCTATGTGGTTAAAACATGGTGTTCTTTTGAAAATTGTTGTTGCTTGCTAAATGTTGTGCAACTTTTTCTATTAAGGTGATAGCAAACTAATTCTGTATATTTACCAAGTCAATAATATACTACCGTATCCAGCTAAGAGCAACATTAGCATGTCTGTTCTGACAAGTGTGTTTCCAATATTTACTCATCTTTGAGCTCTGTTTTGGTCTCAATACTGTTGAAGGTTAATCTCGCTCCTCGGCTGCTGGATGTTTAATTTTCCTCTCCAGCTTGTTGCTAACGTTGGGGGCCAGGTGCTTCGTCGCCTGCTTAATGATAAACGTGGAGGGAATTGAGAGTCTATCAGAGCTGGCTTGCCGAATTTTTTTGGATTTAATGTGAAGAATTAGACAACACCAAACAGAAAATATGCTATAAAACCAAAACAATAATCTAGAAAACTATGGTTTCCGGTTTCATTATCTCCATAGCAACAGTTGATGACAAGAGACATTTATAAACGTTTTACACATTTTGTAGTTTACTTTTCTATTTTTGTGACGATTTACATGCGATGTTTAGTTGCAGTTTGGGCTATGTGGTTAAAAGATGGTGCTCTTTTGAACATTTGTGTTGCTAGCTAAATGTTGTGCAACTTCAACCTTTTGTGTTTGTTGATAAGGCGTGATACAAAGAAGTCTTTAAGGGTTTCCATGATTTTAAACTTGGTAAACCTGGTTGCCTATGGTTACAGTGTATATCACGTTTGATGTGAAATAAATGTATTTTTTTCACTGAACAAAAGTCAGTTAATTTGAATTTACTTAACTACACTTCGTGGAATTTGTTGACAGTCTGGTTTAGTAAGTGAACTTAAAATGACTTCCATTATAGCAATGAATACCAGTTAAGTAACACGGAATGCAGTAGTTTCCAAAATGATTTAAGTTTGTTAAGTTGGAACTACAAATCAAAGTCAAGTTGAACTTACTAAATACAGTTGAGTATAGCAGAAATTACTTTTAAGTAAAATGAATATAGGTGAGTTAAGTTAGTAGTATATAATATCTTTATGTTGGCATTAATAAAAAAATTAAGTATGTCTAAAGAAACTGCACTGTGTTGACGTAATATTGCTCAGTTAAGTTAGCTGGACACAGCTATTAATTAAATCCAGGGTGACCGGGTATTGTTGAAGTTAATTAACACGGTCGTGTTGGCTGAACATAAGTTAGTTATATTCTTCTTACTAGTGTTATTTAATTATAACCTACTCAACTCAGTTTCGTGGAATTTGTTGACATAACTTTATTAAGTAAGTCCAAGAAAGTGTGTGTGTGTGTGTGTGTGTTGGCTCTCTGCCATGTGGCACACTCACACAGACACCCTGTGACTGACTGTTGGCACTGTTGTCACCTAACATGACGTGACATGCATCAACATTGTAAAGCAAGAGTCACACAGCAGCCGCATGGTAGATATTTAATTTGAAAAAAGGCATTGACATTGCATTTTAAAAATGCCTTTACATTGTATTAAAACGAGTTTTTGGGGGAATTATTGGTCATTATCTTCAATTCATTTTAAAATATTTTCATTTGGACTTGGATAAACGGTACATTGTGGTTTTTTTAATCC